>NC_056730.1:1054929171-1055019171 GCF_019279795.1 Protopterus annectens
AGTGGGTTACATGCACAGATGTTCCCTCATCCAGGTCCTTGTGACCACCTCATACATGCCCAGCAGGTTTAGCAGGCATGATCTTTCTTTCAGAAATCTAAACTGTGTAGGGTCAACTGTTTGTAGATTACATATATCTTTGCTGATCCAGTTCATGATAATTTGCCTCATGGGCTTACAGATATGGCTACTCAGGCTAATAGATCTATAGTTCCTGTGATTAGTGGATGCACCACCTCTGTGTAAGGGGATAACAGTTGCTATTTTCTAGTCCACTGGGATGCAGCCGATGGTTACACTATGATTGCAAGGAGTTCCCAATGGTGTTAGAAATCCTTGTTGGAGCCCACATAGGATGCAGCTTGGGATATTAGCAGGTTCAATAGATGCTGTGTTTCATCCTTAGAGAGGTCATTTATAACCTACTCTGTAGATATAGAAGGTATGGGACAGGGGGTAGGGATGTCATGTGGTATGTGTGGTGGGGACAGGGGAGTGAAGTTGTCATAGAACCTGTCAGACAACAGGTTAGCTATATCTACAGGCTCATTATATGTGGTATCATTAGGTATGACTTCACCAACAATCTTGGCCTTTCCTCTTAGGTTACACATGTAACTACACTATGCCTTGTGATCGCCCTTTGTGGAGGAGGCTAATTTTGTCACATACTTTCTTTTGCAGGACATCACAACAACACTATTTGCTTGTTTTAGCTGAGGAGGGTGTTTCCATTTTAGAGGGGCTTGCTCACTCCAACTGTCACACAGTAGTGTCCACCTCTTATTGTCCAGCCTGCTAATGGCACTTGCCCACTAGACAGGTTTGCTGTGCTATGGGCATCTTGTTTTCCTCCTGTCAGGTACAGCTGAGTCTATGCAGTCGTACAGGTGCTTGCATAAATCATTGGTGTAGAGCTCGGCATATTTGCCTGTTCCACCTGAGGGTGGAGGTGCAGTCAAGCTATTTAAACCATTCCATAGGAGATTATAATTTACTTTGTTGAAGTTTATTACTATATCTGTTGCAAGGGGGGACAGTTTCAGGTGTGATACTTACTTTTAATGAGACCAATTTATGGTCAAATCTCACCAGGGAGGACATCACAGTGGAAGTGCTACAGTGGTCACTTATACTGGTAAGCACCCGATGCAGTCCATTGTCTCTCCTTGTGGGATGTCATGACACTGGTTTAGGGCATTGTAGTTAAGGATGTGGACTAACCATTGGGCAAGTGAGTGTGAGTATGATTAACCAACACAGTTGGTGGGTAGTTAAAGTCACCCTAAACCATGGTGTTGTGATGTATCTTGTTAGATGCAAGTAGATTCAAATAAACACAATGGGTGTCCTGATTCATGGAGCCGCTCCTGTAGCTGGCAATGGCTTGATTAGGTATCCTTCCAGCAGTGACTGGCACCTGCAGTGTGTCCAGGAAATCACACTGTTTAACCAATCTGGATATGTATGTATCTTTAATGAGTATGTATACACCACCTGCATCACCTTGCACACTGTCAGTTTGAGGTTTGAACATGTAGAACGACGTGTAGCCTGGTATGGCTGTGAGGCTGTCCACAGCCTTGAACAAGATGTTTGTGAGTGTGCAAATATCTGCATATTCCAAGATGGGGTCACCTTCTAGTGAGTGGAATTTAGTGTTAGCATTCCTAGCATGTAGCAGCATAATCGTGATGTTGTTTGAAGATGGTGTATTTTCTTTTGAAAGTTTTCCCTTGAGACACCACCTATAAGATGCACTATGGGGATGTCAACAGCCTTGGCCAGAACATGAAATCTCAGGGGTGACAAATGAAGATCATCTCTGGCAAAGCTTCAAGGTTCGTTGAACAAGTCATCCCAGACTGACATGTAGTGGATCCCCTTACAATGACACCACATGTTAAGCCAATTATTGGCTTCAGTCATTTTCTGTGAGTATTGAGCCATCATCCTATGTGAAGGTCAAATGCAGCTGAAGGCTATGAGCACACCCACCAGAGACACAGAGTCTGTAAGCTCACTCTTGTGTCTGCATACACTCCATTGAGGTATGCCTCAAGTTGTACACACCAACAGGAACTATGATGTCATCATAATGCTACCTGATGTTGACAGACCTGTGTGCATTTGTGATATGGTGTATCCTGGCATCTCGCAGACAGCTAACTATGACCTTTCCCATGTGTAGCCTGGTGAGAGGGGCATCAATTGTCTCATGATTTAGTCATCTATGAATAATAGGTTTGATTTTGTATTTTGCCTCAGGTGTTTGACTGGTAAGACAGTGGTGAAGGAGTGATTATGTGCACTGTGTTCTGCAGAGCTATGATTATGTGTAGTGAGCTTGTATTTGGGTTTCTGAGGTGTCTGTTGTTTATGTATGTGTCTGTTAAGGAGCTCCACAGATGCAGGTGTGTGTGATGTAGGTGTGGATGGGGTAGGAAGTGAGGTCTGCATATTGACAAACTGCTCATTGTCATATGTATTGATTGGTGTGTAAGAATGCATGGAATCAAGGTTTGTAATACAGTCACATTTTTTTTTTTTTTTTACATTTGTTAACCGGAAATGTACGAATGGACACAGATCCATTTTCAGCGGAGGCCTGCGGGGGAAGCTCCAAGAACACTACATACAGGGAAATTTTACATAATTAAACAGCTCTAGACATCTAATAAACACATAGCAAGTGGCGGCCCGTGGAGAAAAGCTCCAAGAGCCTTACATACAAGGAAAAGTGTACATACATAAACAGCTCTAAACATCTACATAAACAGTTCTAAACATCTAATAAACACAATAGTAATGTCCAACTTTTTATACTGTAATGTGCAGTTTTACAAGCTATTCAAGTTATTAAGAAAAATAAAGAAAATAATGCCTTGATAACTGACAATGCAGAAATACTCATTACTAAGATCCAAATCAACAAACACAAATTTATAAACATTGCATGTATCTATATTCCTCCAGGTAACAACACAAGTAACTTGGAGAGTATCCTCAAATGGCTGTCCACTAACTGCCCCCAAGAAACTATTATTCTCTGTGACTTTAATATCGACTGGAACACCTGCTCTTCAGACTTCTCCACCACCCATATAAATTTGCATGGCTTCTTCCAGATCATATCCTCCCCTACCAGAATCAATAAGCCTAACAATAAGGAAAGTATCCTAGACTGGATATTAATAAACAACCACCCCCATATATATATATATAAAGCAGGCACCCTACCTGAGGACATCAGTGATCACTTCCTGACCTATATAATCAGAAAAATAAATGACATCCCTCAACAATCTACTTTCAAAACCATTAGGAGTAATAAGAACTTTATTCAGACTAAATTCCAAAATTAACTTAACTCATGTGACTGGACTGACCTAAATCTACTTCCAGTAGATGAAGCAGTCTCATACTTTAACTCTAAATTTCTTGCTATCCTGGATAACCATACTCCCAAACATACTATCAGAACCAATAAAAAAGTAGCGCCATGGCTGTCCAATGATACATGACAAAAAAATTATTTGCAGAAACAAAGCATGGGCCTCCCACTAAATCCCCAAAAGATCACTTCATATATAAACAGTTAATAAATGATACAAAGAAGTCCATTATGCTAGACAGAAAAAGCTACTACTGTAATCTACAACAAAAGCACCAAAGTCAACCACAAAAATTCTGGTCAGGCATAAATAAATTTCTCCACCCAGGTAATCAACTACCCCTACCCCCTTGACTACCCTCCAAAAACCTCCTAAAATTGTTGCTAACACCTTTAACACTTTCTTTACAGAAACCGTGCAATCCCTTGCCAACACACTATCTCCCAATACCTCAAGTTCCACCAGTCCTGAACCCCATTATAACACCTCCTTCAAGTTTGACCCAGTACAAAATCTTTTATTAGGTCCCTACTTAAAAAACTGAAACCGACCACCCTTTCAGCAGGCCTACTACCCGCAGAGTATCTCCAAAAAGCCAGTAATGAAATAGCATACCCCATTTCAATATTAATCCATAGAACTATTCTTGAAGCTTTTATCCCCATCCATCTGGAAAATCTCCCACATTATTCCTTTTCATAAAGGGGAAATTCCACTGAACTCTCAAATTACAGGCCTATAGCCATCCTGTCACCCTTGGTTAAAATAATGGAAAAATATATCCATAAACAATTTCTAGCCTATCTTAATCAGAACAATCTCCTAGCCCCCTCCCAGCATGGATTTAGACCTTACCATAGTACACCCTCTCTCCTTCTCTCACACAATAAATGAAAACCGTAACAACAACAATCTCTCTTCAGCCCTCTTCCTAGACCTATCCAAGGCATTTGACAGGGTAAACCACCAGCTGCTCTTAGAGACAGTAAAATCACTCTCCATAGATAACCAAGCAATTAGCTGGTTTCATTCTTATCTAAGTGGCAGACAACAAGCTGTAATATGGAAAGATAACTTATTTTCTATTTTACCAATCACCATTGGAGTCCCCCAGGGATCTATATTAGGTCACCTCCTATTCTCCACCTTCATTAATGATCTGCACAAAGTCATCCCAGAAGCAACATGTATTCAGTATACAGATGACTCCACCCTAATCTGCTCCGCCACCTCCCCCACAGACTTACAATCTTTATCCCAAATCACTTTCAACAAAGTAGAGAACAGGCTCACTGGTCACCGCCTACTATTAAACCCAAATAAAACCAGACTGTTACTCTTCTCCCCCACTCGCAAGATCCTCTTACCACCTCTCACCATAACATCTAAGAATGGCACCATAATTTCCCCAGAACTTTGTACTAAACTACTCGGTGTAATCATCAGCAACAACCTTAAGTGTGATGCTCACGTCAACAAAACTATTAAAACATTTAATAAGAAACTAGGCTCTTTATACAAGATTAAACAACTCCTAACTCCATCTGCTAGGACTGTGATTGCCCGTAGTACACATTTGCTATCAACCCTTCTTTATGCCTCACCCATCTTCGTAAACCTAAGCAAATCAGACCTCAATAAATTTACTAGCTGCTACAATAATATTGCCAGATTTGCCACAGGATTAGCTTATAGAGCCCATCACTGTCAAAACCTTAAATTGTTAGACTGACTAGAACTACCCTACCAACTTCAGTATAACCAACTTATAGTTGTTGACAAAATTCTCTACCAACAAGACAGTACACCCATACTGAAAAATATTATCACCCCCTACAGTAACCTAAAAGTTCTCCGCTCCTCCAACAGAATGCTAGTACAAACTGTTAAAGCCAACAATTCAGCTGGTGAATTATTATTCTCCAACTCTGCCAGTAAAATCTGAAACTTACTTCCTGCAGAACTTACTACATTTCCGTCCTTAACCTAATTCAAAATATCTCTTAAACACCTAAAAATGCTTTGGCTTTGTCCCTGTATAAACCCTGACTAACCCTCACTCAAACATCAACTATAAATGAAAACCTTATTACAGAAAGAAACTGATTCTCTAACTGTTTAGAAAACTGAGTATATATCTCTCACCTACTGGAAAGTATAAAGTAAGGAAGATATCTTGTCTCAACCATGTATGTTAACCACTATAAATATCTGTGATTTCCCTTATCAGATGTAATCTCTAACTATTTCCTACTCAACTAATAATTTCCATCTAGTTCCTGTGTGTATTTTAGAAAATCTTGAACGTGTGTATATATTGCTGAACAAATGTCCATTTTGTAATAATTCACTGTAATAATTTCACTGTATTTATACTTGTTATGTACATCTGGAGCTTTTCTCCTCGGGCCTCTGCTGAAAATGGACCTATATCCAGTTGGACTTTCCTGGTTAACAAATGTAAAATAAAATAAAAAATAAATAAATAATATTAGGCATTAAGACAGCAAACACCATTTTTTTTAGTAATGGTTAATTATCTAATATTAAGCTATTTGAGGGAAATGTTTATCAGACTTTCCAGG
This sequence comes from Protopterus annectens, assembly GCF_019279795.1. NCBI lineage: Eukaryota > Metazoa > Chordata > Ceratodontiformes > Protopteridae > Protopterus > Protopterus annectens. The sequence goes on from NC_056730.1 coordinate 1,054,935,152, forward strand.
GAAAATTGAAGGTGTAGTCCCTAAGTTAGATTATTAGAACAGTGTGCTGGTGAGGGTTAACCAGGGGAGGAGCATGGGCAAAGCCAGTTATTCAAGTAGTGGGTTTTCAGGAGCTTTTTGAATTGAGTAGTAGATGAAGTTGCAGTTATTTGGCTTGGTAGTGAGTTCCAGGTCCTGGCAATAGTGCAAGCAAAAAGATTTTACCAGTGTCATTTTTATGTTTAATGACATTTATGAGGTTTTGGCTACTGGATCTCAAAATTCAAAATACTGTGTTTGTGTGGCATAGGAGTAGAGGGATGGGGACCCTTTCCACTTCTCATCAGCAGTCATTCATAATGCCATTAGCAATAATCTTGCTTGTGTATGTCACAGTAGGCCATTGTTGGGCAGTGGCCTGACAGATGCTGAAATGTAACATGTTATCAACTTTATTTAGTTCTCCTAAGATGAAACAGCACCTGACTGTGCCATAACATGGTTGAGTGAATACAATGCTTTGCCAGGCATGTAGCCCTTGCATTAACCATAATCCTGTTATCAGGCATGGTCACTATAGCATACCTACAAATGTAACACTGTACAACTCCAGCAAAGTTAGGATCATGCTGCTACACCCTTGGGGGTGACAGTGTCAAACACACTGTCTGTAGGCACTCCTTGCAGTGAAGATGTGGATGTCCATGCATGGACAGAGAACTTGTTAAACTTTGTAGTCAAAACTTTGGTCTTGCAACTGTGCAATGCCTGTCAAACAACCAGACAGCAAACTTGATGTAGTGTTACATGATGTGGGAACACAGACGTGTTCCGGTAACATAAATGTACAGTATGACATACCTAGGACATGTTGGAGGGAGACACACTTTGGCCAAAGGTGACCACCCATCTGCAGTAGGCCTCAGATCCATGTCACACAGATGTCCACCATTAAGCTATTGAAGGTCAGGCTGCATGAAGTGCTGTGAAATTGTCACCTAACATGGATCACTGCCACTGTGGTGCTTATTCGAGCAACATTGGATGTCTATGTCACCTGACATTGAACATTATATTGTGATGCTGCAGCTGTGCTCCTAAACATCATCTGGTCTGTACCCTCGTGAAATCCTAACAACCCTGGAACACAAGGCATAATACATGCAAACCTAAAATGATTGCTGTGGTTGCTAATCAAGGCATCTACCTGGAAAAGGGTATGTCAAGCCTATGGAGGCTTGCACGATGTAGGAGAACTATTTAGATGAACAAACAGGCTGCGGCCTGCTTCTTATTTTGAGCTTGGTACTAATATTTTGCTTCTGGTGAGAGAAAAAGTATAGGAGCATAGCATCTCAGTAGAGAGTGGTTGTAGTGAGATCAGCAGTAGAAGTTTTCAGGCACCAGCAATTCAGGGGAATCCCCTCTTTTCAGCATTCTTCACAAGGTAATTTTGTCATTTCAGTACACACTGCTTAAGTAGTGTCCAACTGCAGAATAACTGTGGAAAAACTCCTCCTTACCTTCACAGGGTGTGCATATTACTTTCCCCTTCATTGTTCGCCTGTGCTCTGTACAGACACAGACAGCTTGGATGACTATTTTTTTGGAAACAATGATGGAATTAACTGCAATACTGAGTTGCACACAGGACAACTTGCATGCAGTGACAGGCACTGTCTCCAGATGTGCCAGTAGTCTGATATTTAAAGCCATGAAAGGAATTATCATGGAGATTATCAGTAATAATGTAGTACATCTACAGACATTGGACCAAACCCAGGTTGTTTTGGTCAAGGGTAGATCATGCCTACCCTAACCGCTGGACCTCATTGACTGTTAAACCATGTAAAAGATGAGAGGAAAATGACTCACTACACCTAACATGGTCTGCCAAACCATTTGACACTATTAGGCTGTCAAGCATTGTTAAAAAACTGTAGAGGTTGTTTACAAACTAGTATGTCAGCTGGTGGATAGCCAACTGTCTGACAGTCATTATCTGGGACAATAGCTTTGGATACTCCACTGCTAGAATGCGGTCAGTCACCAGCGAACTTCCCTCGCAAATCATTTCTGGGACTACCCCTCTAGTCATTCCCTGCTCTGCAGTCATGGCCACTGTCAGTGACCTCAGACTGACTACATTTGCAGATGACTGGAAATTAGGACATGTCACTGAATCCCACACAGAACCAACAGTTTTCCAGGATGAGCTGACACACACTTTCATTGTTGCCATTGACAATTACTAAATGTCAAGGAATGCACAATACTATCCTTTAGAAAGTCTTTCACCCCTGGTAAATATCAGTGTCTGCTCACCTCCAACAGTTAACCCAGTGGTCAGGACTTATGGACAATGAGAGTGATCTAGCCTTTGACTTTCACAGATCAGTAAGATATGGGGATTCATTCAATGTTGCACAACCTATAAAGAAAGGTATGGCATGTAAATCCCAGAATTGTTACACTGTATTTGGCATTCTTCATACCTATCATTGAGTGCAATGACACCATTGGTATGTAACTACACAGGCATATCCGACAACTGTCCTGGTTATTTAATGAAAATGTTTTTAGTTTGAAACATATTAACAAACACTGAAGAAGGGTTATACCTGAAAGCTTTGTTTCGTGTTTTAAATAAAGTGAGTGTTTCTCTCATTCATTCGTTATTTTTGCATTTTCTGGCTCTGAATAGGGAAGATTCGAACCCTGGTTGGAGTATTGTTTCATATCCGACAACTGTAACAGCCACAGAGGTTCCACAGTAAACCATTGCATAGTGTACATAATAGGTCCTATGCAGACCGTGTCAAGGCTGTAACTGTGTATTCTGTCTCCTACATGCTTTGGAGAGAAGGTGTATGGCTGCCATATAGGGAGGTGTCATATCCCACTGTGTACCTCCTGCATATCAAAGAAAGGAATAGCATGAGAACTACCTGTTCTACATACCTACACCTTGACTGTGGTATAAATAGGACATGCTGGAAAGACAGGTATGTAACCCAGACAATACACCCTGTATGTAACAGGCTCTCAATGCATGTGAAGCACATTTCCACTGTAATGTACATCATGTGCAAGTTACACAATGGGATGAGGAACAAGACAATCACAACTGGTTTAGGACACGTCTAATGGACACAGGGAAATTGTAGATGGCTCATCTCCCACCCCACAGCTTGTAGATGTCTCAGCTTCCAAAGCCCTGCTTACACGGGTATCAGACCTTGTCAGAGACTAGGAATGCATGACTAGGCTGAAAGAAGCCATCATTTCTGTTAGCCTGTTATACACATATGAACCTATGGAGTCATGCACCTATACAGCTTTATCTTTCTGAAGACATTTTTTTCTGTGTTGACATTCTATCCTGTGCTCTGACATTTGTGGGTATATTGTACCTGTGTACCTATAGGTATTCCCTACACAATCCTGAAACTGAAACATAAACATTTCTATAAGATTATAGAAAAGAGAGGGGATGGATGGTATGTGCCTATCCTAACTAAGGGACAAAAAACATGAGAGATCTGTGAATGCCCCTCTGTGTACCCCCTGCACATATACAAGTGCATTTATTGCCAGTTTTAGTATGGATAGTGTAGTTGTTCAGTGGGTTCTCAGCAAGAATTGGAATTTTATTAGGGAAGATGGTGAATAGTATCTAAATTGGGGGAACAACCTATTGTGGTATATAGAAGAAACAACAACTTGAAGGGTATATTAGAGTCAAGGGTGATGAATTGGACCCAATAAGGTGTGGTAAAAAGAAATGTTGACACTGTCCACAAAGTAAGTGGATTAGTTTGGAGAACACTTGTTCTGTTTGGGACAAAATATTTTATTTTAATGACAAGTTTAATTCCAGAACAACTGGGGTGGTGTACTGTGCTTTATGTCAGGAGTGTAGCTTGTTTTATATAGGTAAAACTGAATGGGCTTTAAGGTCTCAAATATATAGACATGTATATGATATTAAAAAGAATAAAAATGCAAGTGCCCTGGCAAAGCATATCCTAATTTACCCTGAACACTCCTTCAAATTTGTCATTTTAGAAAAAGTCGACACTGGGAAACGGGGAGCTTCGCAAGTACAGCTGGAGATAAGGAATTGTACTGGTAGTTCTTTTTTAATGCTTTTAAATCCCCAGGACTTAATGATAACCGTATTATAGCTTGCTTGTTGAAAATGAATGCCCTTGAAAGGTGATTACAGTGTAGTGGTTATTACATCTGTCTTATATGCACAAGCTTCTGGGCTTAGCTCAGCTGGAGGTGATATGGATTTTGTGTTTTGGTGTTTGTTTTTTAAGTTGTATTGTGTATCTTTGTATAATATTTGCAATACCTTGTTTAACATATTAGAAATGAGTAGGAAATGGATGAATTTATAAATATGCCACTCCCCTATCCCTCACTTCCAATCCTTCTCCTTCCCGCTAAAACCTCCTCCCATCCACACACACCCCACCTCTACAACACACTCCCACTGTAATTTTCCCATTCCTCCTCTCTACATCTTTTACTTATCTATCCCACTTTAATCCTTAACACTTTACTGTCCACTCTTCCCTATTCCTATTATACCTTTATATCTACTCTACAGTAGAATACATCCTGTCTCCCATACACTCTATTGCCTTCTCTAACTTCTCAAACTCATCTTACCATGGCTCCCTACCTACCTAGCCAGCATTTACTGTCATTCCTGCTACTCTCCACCCTATGCTCAATCTATCTCCTATCCTCTTACAAGATATCACTTGATACTCCATCCCTCCTTCCACATAAACACACCTCTACATTCACCACTCCACTTATCTCTTATCCTTTTACAATTATCAACTACCAAAATTCCACAGACTTAGACATCTCAACTATGTCTTGACAACTTATAACAAAAATAAAAATCTAACCTTACATAGACTCTACCTGGTTATCAAATGTAGCAATCCTACCCTTCAAGATGGTGATATCCACCCTAACCCTGGGCCTTCACTCTCCTCCCCCACAGTATATATGCCCAAAACCAATAATAGCTTCTTAATCGGACATCTTAATACCCAAAGCCTAAACAACAAAGTACCATACCTACATGCCCTCCTTCACATACACTCATTTGATATTCTATGCCTCTCAGAAACCTGGCTAAAACCTAGCACTAAAGACACTGAAATTATTCCCCAAGGCTATAACATAGTAAGACTCGATCGTCCCAAAAGAAAAGGTGGTGGTGTTGCTATTCTTTTTAAAAACCACCTTAATATCACTAGCCTTCCACCCCTATCATCTCAAGATAGCAAGATAGAATCCATCATTATCAATCTCCAATTAAATTCCAAAAAATCCATATATATCATCTGTATGTACCTGCCTCCTGGTAACAATATTCCAATACTCGAAGATTATCTTAGTTGCTTATCAGCTACTTATCCACAGGAAACCATCATTCTAGGAGACGTGAACATAGACTGGAATAGCATTAATGCAGAAAATCCTTCATCCCATATTAACCTTCATGGCTTCACCCAAACCATTACCTTGACTACTAGGCTCAATAAACACACTAATCGAGAAAGCATTTTAGACTGGATACTTATAAACAGACTAAAAACTAATTACAAAGTAGGAACCTTGCCAGACAATGTTAGTGACCACTCCTTAACGTTTATAACAAGAGAAAGAACAGATTGTCCAAATCCCCATATTACTAGAAAAATACGTACCATCAAACATTTTAATCCTGACCTATTTCAAGCCGAACTCAGTGCATGTAACTGGAACCCATTAAAAACACTCCCTCTTGAAGATGCAGTACTACATTTTAACAAAATATTTTTATCCATTCTTGACACACATGCACCGGAACGTGCTATTAGAATGAAATCCAATACAGCCCCTTGGCTCTCCCATGAAACCAAAAATCTTATTCTCGCTAGGAATAAAGTCTGGGCTAGTTGGAGATCCCACAGAAATAAAACAGATCTCCTACTCTTCAGACAGCATAGAAATCTAACTAAAAAAGCAGTTATAGCCGATAAAAAGAAATTCTATATTGACCTACAACAAACCCATCTTAACAATTTTAAACTTTTCTGGTCCTCAATCAATAAACTCCTCTCACCAGGAACTTCCAAAACACCTTCCCCACTAAATGCAGACCCTGATACCCCACAACAGACTGCAGATGCTCTTAACTCATTCTTCACAGAAACTATTCAAGCACTAGCTAAACAACTTAATGCCAACAACTTCTGTCCTCCAAGTAAACTAAATAACTCCTCTTTTAACTTTTCTCTACAACCTATCTCCACATCATATATTCACAGACTTCTTCTCAAGCTAAAACCATGCACCCCCTCTGCTGATAAACTCCCTTCCCTTTTCTTCAAAAGGCTGCTAAGGTGGTTGCATATCCTATATCTATTCTTATAAATAGGACAATTAGTGAAGGAATCATCCCCGAAGTATGGAAGGTATCTCATATAATCCCTCTTCACAAAGGTGGAAACTCAACTGACTACTCCAACTATAGGCCTATTGCTCTCCTCTCACCTCTGTCCAAAATTATGGAAAAGTGTATCCACCTTCAACTTGTACAATATCTCTCAAAGCATAACATAATAGCAAACTGCCAACATGGCTTTAGACCACATCATAGTACTACCACTGCCCTGCTTTCTTTTGTAGAGACTATAAACCAGAACCGAAACAACAACTTACTCTCTTCTGCCCTCTTCATTGACCTCTCCAAAGCATTCGATATGGTAAACCACCCCTTATTACTTAATACTCTCGAATCCATCTCATTTGATCCCCCAGCTATTAAATGGTTTAAATCTTACCTCACTAACAGAAAACAAGCTGTTCTCTGGGATAATCACATCTCATCTCTCCTGCCTGTTTCCATTGGGGTTCCTCAAGGCTCTATCCTCGCCCACTTCTTTTCTCCCTCTTCATTAATGATCTTCAAACAATAATCCCTCAAGCAACCTGCATTCAATATGCAGATGATTCGACACTCATTTGCTCAGCTCCATCTACCCCAGAACTAATCTCTCTCACCCAAAAAGTATTCAGTACAGTAGAAACATGGTTCTCTAGTCGCTTCCTCTTACTAAATGCCAAAAAAAACAAACTTCTTCTTTTTACTCCCACATCTAGAACCTCCCCCTTACATTTCTCCATCTCTTCAAACAGCGCCACTGTTATCTTACCCGACACTTCAACTAAATTGTTAGGTATTACAATTGACAATCATCTCTCTTTCGACCTACACATTAACAACTCCATAAAGTTAGTTAACAGAAAGATAGGATCCTTATATCGAATCAGACCTTTTCTTACACCATCTACCAGAACAAGGATTGCTCACTCTCATCTTATTTCAACTCTTCTATATGCTGCGCCTATCTTCACTAACTTCAAAAAAAACCAGCCTTAACAAACTGGCAACCTGTTATAATAACATTGCCCGCTTTGCTACTGGTAATCCCTATAGAACTCATCACTGCCTCAACTTAAAACTTCTAGGCTGGCCTGAGTTTCAGAACTATCTTTTAATCCATCAACTCTGCATTGCCCATAAAATACTATACCAACCTAATAATACCCCCATACTCTCACAACTCATAACCCCTTATAAAAATCTCAACTCTCTCCGCTCATCCAGCAAACTTCTGACAAGTTCAACAAAGTCATATAATAATGCTGGTGACTCTCTATTTACCAATGCTATTGGGACAAAATGGAATTTGTTACCCACTAGCATAACAAAGATAACTTCATTGCCCCTTTTCAAACAGAACATTAAAGTGCATTTCCAAAATCACTGGCTTTGCTCCTGTAATAAACCTGATTAGTCTATCACTATTACTACCTAATAAAACCATTTCTCTTCTCCTTTCTATTCTGCATGCCTTCTGTCTTTCTTCTCTCTTCCCCTTACTTCTCTACCTACTATTCTGCAGTGCATCCACTTTAGTTTCACCACTTTCTATTCCCACCTTTTTATTCTCCTTACCCTCACTTAATCCTTTCAGTATTTTTCCAACTTGTTAATTGAGATTTTGAACTGTATGGAGTGTTTATAGTAACTAACTCTTGTAGTAGTTTTTTTTTATATATATAAGAGTGTTATCTTTTATTTTTAATGTTTGCTTGCAAACTCTATTACTAACTCTTAGATTTTCATTATATTGAATACTGCTATTACATTTTTGTATGACATTTTTTGTTTGTATGGAAATTTTTTTCATCTCTGAATGTATATCACTCTGTGGAGCTTTTCTCCTCGGGCCTCTACTGAGAATGGAAATTTCTCCAGCTAGACTAGCCCGGTCAACAAATGTAAAATAAAATAAAAAAATAAATGCTTGTTTTTAATTTTCATCTATGGTTTATTAGTAGCAATACATTTTACATATGTGCTTGATTAATTTTTAAATATTTATTTATAAATTATTTATTGTTGTATAGTTACCTGATTTTTAACTAATTAAAGGTTAATTTGATGTTTGATAGCTTTTAGGAGTTAAAACTATAATACATAATGTTTTTGAACACCTTCTCTTTAAATATTGAGAAGAGGAAACATTGTGGCTTCATCAGAGGTTATTTAAGGACTAAGTTGGGTGTAGTCTGTTTAGATTTATCTAGGAAGTTCTGGAAGGTACCAGGATGAAAGCGCTAGTATCTAGCTTTATTTAATGATATATTTTTATTATTTTTAAGTATCCAAAGTAAATCTGTAGTCACAAACAATAATCCACTCGATACAGAGTTGCTATTCCTTGCAAGAACCAGACACCAGGCAGAGTAAGATAATTAGTGCTTTCTGATCTGATGAACTTCCGTTTTTCTTGATTGTGAATAAAGGGAATGAAAGAGATGATTACCTTACTCAGCCTGGTGTCTGGTTCTTGCAAGGAATAGCAACTCTGTATTGTGTGGATTGTTGTTTTTAACTGTGAGTTTGTCAACAAACCTACTTTTAACTGTGCTGGACTTGCTGCTACTTTTTCTGCTGGTCGTTCACCATTTTGTTGGATTGCACCATTCATTGTGCAAGTATACAGCCATTACAACATCATCCAACATAATGTACACAAAATAATGTGGTTTACTCATTACAAATGGCAGCATACAATATCTGCCAGTGACCAGTACAAGTGGCGTGTCAAAGTCAGCAATGGATGAAACAAATACAAAGTAATTTATATAGTCACCCTGTGCATCAGACACATAGCTTCATTTCCCTGCATCGATGACAAGGATGACAGGGATGTTCTTCGTGTTTCACTGTTGCAGTCATTACATTTGGGTAATCTGCTTGCAGGTTGCCCTCAGTCGGCCTGATTAACAAAGGCTTGGGTCCTGTGTCATTTGCTGTCCCTTCTTCCATGACGTCAGGTCATCAGGGGTATAAACATGCAGCCGACACCATTACATCAGTCTTTCTTGCTGTGTGGTGCCCAAAGCAGAAGCAGTTTGCAAGTGCCCGTCAGCCGACTCCTGAAATTTTCATTTTCGAGTTTCAGAACCAAAGTCTTCAACTAAAAGCTAAGGACCCCATTGGGGAAACTTTGTCTTGCTCCTTCCTGATGTCAGTAAAGGTTAATAATTGCATTACTTGTGGAAAGCAAATACCTCATAAAGATTTTCATTCGTACTGTATTCCTTGCCTAGGCCCTGACCACGACGTCCCTTGTTGTCGGTTTTGTTCTTTATTTAATCAGCGCACTATACGTTGTCGGTATATTTTTGCCTTTAAATATTTCGGTTCTCGGTTTAATTATCCAGAAATGTCGTCAGTTAGCCATCCAACTATCGGAATCCTGAAAAAATGCAAAGATAAAGACAGAGAATGGCCGCCGAGGTGTAAAACTGCCGACGACGCTTCTCCTAAGTGAGTCGCCAGTTCGCCGGTACTCAGTGAGGTGCTTTCGCAGCCCCTGATACCCGCTACTTCTGATTCACAGGCCTCTACAGTGATCCATTCAGAGTCCGGCATGCCATGAGATACTTCAACTATGGAACCCGTGGATGTCTTTATCTTGGATGGGTCTGGAGCCACTGTGCAGGCACCGGCTTCTGAGGGTGTATTCAGGCCTACGGACTTGCATATTAAATCAATGCCTCCTTAATTACTAAGGCCTAAATCTCGATCCATGTCTAAAAAACTGATGCCCAGGCCACATGCTCAGGCCTCTATGCCTAAACAAAAAAATTATAAAAAAAATTAATCAGGGATAGTCAACCCCCCCTCCCTCTAAGAGGCCTAGGGCTGAGCTTGATTATAAATCTTCTGATCAGTATTCTGTTTCTTCTGACTCTTCTGATGACCTGGATTTGTCCTTACCTACTTAGGAGGATTCTAACATAGAGGACTTTATTCCCTCTGCTTCCCCTCCTGAGGATTTTTCTTTCGGGGAAACCTTACATACTCTGAGGAACATTTTCACTGGGAAAGCCAGGAATTTTCTGATTCAAAAAAGAGGCTTAGAGATTTCCTTCTCCTACCTCAGCATAGGCCTTTGGCTATTCCTCCTGTACTAGACATTGTGGATGATGCTTTCTCTGAATCCAGTTTGGCCCCTGATTCCCTGCCTCCTGCTCCCAGTAAACCTAACAGATATTACAGGGTCCCTGAGTCTCATAAGTTCCTTTTCAAAAATCCTATTGCAGATCCAGAGACTATTTCACAGGGGCCCAAGGGCATTAAGGCTTCTACTGTCAAATCCTACCCCTTCTGATAGACACTTCAGGGTGCTGGATAGATGAGATAAAAAGGTTTATACTTCAGCAACCTCGGCAATTAGTGCTTTAAACTGCCAATTTCATGTGTTAAAATATCAGCAACATGTTATTGGACTACTTAAACAGAAAACTATGTTGATTCCTGACTGTGTGGAAAATAAAGACTTACAAGATTTAATGCATTCTGCTGAACAAGTTGAAAAACATACTTTGCAATGTGGTTTTGATTCTTCAGAGGCCTCTTGCAGGGCTGCTGTTACTGGGCCTGTGCTTAGAAGGCATGCTTGGCTTAAGGAGCAATCTTTGCCTGATCATTTAAAAGCTAAATTGTTGGATGATTTTTTTAAATCAGGACCACTTGTCTGGCAACAAGGCTGAAGAAGTTCTTAAAAAGATGGAAGATAAAGCTAAATCTATGCAAACTGTTAAAGATGTTTTACAAGTTCAGCCTTCTACATTTAGCAGACACTGGCTTTCTAAGAATTGGTCCTTTCCAGCCCCTTCCAGGTCTTCTCAAGCCAAACCCAGACACAGCAAAAACCCCAGGTTTCATTCCCAGGGGACATACAGAACTAAGCACTGGGGGGCCTCCACTTCCAAATCTGGGAATAATAAGACTCCTCCCTATGGTAAACAGTCTCAATGACTTCCTTTTAAAGTTTCCAAGCACTTATCAACTGACTGCATCTTTGGGGGGAAAGATTGCTCTTCATGCAAAGAATTGGGAACTCATTACCCAGGACAAATGGGTTTTAAATATAATGTCCCAGGGGTACAGATTTCACTTCCACACATTGCCAACACCAAGCGGGTGGCTGGACTTACCCTCAAATCAGTCAGCAGAGGCCCAAAAACAAGTACTTTCCCTCTTAAGCATGTGGGCTGTTCAACTGGTACCAGAAGAGGAAAAGGGACAAGATTTCTACTCAAGACTTTTTCTGTTGCCCAGAAAAGACAATTCATGGCATCCTATCCTGAACTTGTCTACTCTAAACACCTTTCTGAAGATTTCAAAATTTAAGATGCTGACTCTTCACCAGTTACTTCTTATGCTAGGAAAAGATGCCTGGTTGGCAACACTAGATCTAAAAGAGGCATACCTGCACATCCCAATCAGGGAATCTTGCAGAAAATACCTACACTTCAAAGCAGGCTACATGCACTATCAGTTCTCTGCACTGACCTTTGGTTTATCTACTGTACCCAGGGTATTCACAAAGTGCCTAGCTCCAGTGATTGCATTTTGCAGACAAAGAAGTATTCAAATATACCCATATCTGGACGATTGTTTAATTCAGACAGAAACCCAGGACATACTTTTGAATCATCTGGCGTTTGTAAAAAGGGTTTTAACTTGTCTAGGGTACACCATAAATGAAAGAAAATCATAACTGGTACCCTGTCAACAAATTACATTCCTGGGAGCAAGCTTGAATGCAACTTCCCAGATAGCTTACCTCACGCAATAAAAGCAAACTCATTTGACAACCTACTTCAAAGAAGTGCCCACAAAAACCCTGTTATCTGCAAGACAAATACTGCAAGCCTTGGGGTTTATGGCCTCCTTCATTTTTCTAATTCCATATTCAAGACTGCATATGAGGAAACTACAGTGGTATCTAAAAAGCCTATGAAGTCAACATTCTCACAGCCTAGAAACAATGATTCCTATCATACCTTGCCTATGCCTATAGTTCCTTTGATGGGCAGAGGCCTGCCACCAAAACAAGGGACTACCATTCACACCACCCCCTGCTGCCCAAACCCTAACTACAGATGCATCAGACTATGCATGGGGGGCTCACCTGGCAGGGAAGTGCATTCAGGGCAAATGGATCCCAAGTCAAATGCACCTGCATACCAATCAAAAAGAAATGTTAGCTGTACAGAATGCTCTGACAGCCTTCAAGGACTACATTCTTTCAGGACAACTAATGGTAAAGATGGACAACACCATGGTTATGTGGTATATAAACAAGCAGAGGGTACACATTCTTACCCCCTCTGCAGACTAGCCATGGCATTGTGGAACACAGCCTTGAGCTGCCAAGTGCAACTACAAGCTCAATTCCTGCCAGGAAAGTTAAATGCACTGGCAGGTGGACTAAGCAGAAACCTTATGAACCCACATGAGTGGAAACTAGAACCAAGAATTTTCAATAAGTTGACAAGCGAATGGGGGAGCCCAGATATAGACCTGTTTGCCTCCCCCCAGAACTACCAATTGGACAAATTTTGCACATGGACTCCCCACAAACAAGCCTTGAAAGTGGATACTCTGTCCTTCAGCTGGAAAAACCTATTAGTCTATGCTTTCCCCCTGCTGCCTCTGCTCTCCAAAGTACTACTAAAAGTCAAATAGGACAAACCAAGGATGATTCTGATTGCTCCAGACTGGCCATGCCAGCACTGGTACCACCTTCTGTGCAGTGTCACAGTTATCCCCATGGCACCTACCTCAGACTCCTTCCCTGCTGTCTCAGCAGGAGAACCAGATTCTGCACCCTCAGCTTCCAACACTGAATCTTGTAGCCTGGCTAATTACTTAAATTCTCCCTTATCATCCCTCAGCAAACCTGTGGTGGATGTCTTCTTAGAAGCAAGGAAACCTAGTACTAGAAAATCTTATGCTGAAAAATTGAAAAGATTCTGTGGCTGGAACCACTCTCAAGGGATGAGCACAGCAGCACCCACTTTACCTCAGATTTTACAATACTTAACTGAGATGCTTCACAAGGGCCTGTCTTTTTCCTCCATTAAAATCCATGCCTCAGCCATTTCAGCTCATTATAACACAGAACCTCCCCTCTTCTCTCATCTACTGCTCAAGCAGTACCTCAGAGGGGCCAAAAATTAGAAAGCACCCAGGAGAGCTCCAACCCCAATCTGGGACCTTAATTTTGTATTGGAGAAACTCACTCTCCCTCCTTTCGAGCCAGCTGCTATTGCAGACTTAAAATTTATTTCTTGGAAAACAGCTTTCCTTTTAGCAATCACTTCAGCTAGAAGGGTATCTAAATTACAGGCCCTTATGGCAGTGGAGCCTTTCATCATCTTTTATGCTGACAGGTTATCAATCAGGACCAATCCATCCTTCATGCCCAAGGTGGTATCCAGTGTGGCTCTAAATCAGTCCATCCATTTGCCAACCTTCTTTCTCAATCCACAGAACAAAGGGGAATGGATTATGCATTCCTTGGATGTGCATAGACAACTTAGATTCTACTTGGACAGGACTAAACCTCAAAGAAAATCTGAACAACTGCTGGTAGCATTTGCTGCAGGGACAGAGAGGAAGTCTATTTTAAAGCAAACCATTTATAAATGGATAAGCCATTGCATTCATTTCTGCTATAGGCACCATGGAAAAGCTATCCCCCAGGGGATCAGACCTCACTCCACCAGGGCTTTATCTACTTCTACAGCCTTTCTCAGAGCTGTTCCTACCAGGGACATCCTAGAAGCTGTTACCTGGAGTTCTATACATACTTTCACCAAGCATTACCATTTGCCAATTTTCTCTACATCCAGAGCTGGCTTTGCCACTGCAATCTTGCAGGGCTTTCTAGCTGCTCCAAATGTTATCTAAATTCCTCCTCCCAACCAAAGCTTTGGAAATCTACCCAAATGTAATGACTGCAACAGTGAAACACGAAGAACATGGTACAGTTGTTTATACTTACCATAAATGTAGATGTTCAAGTGTATTCATTGTTGCAGTCCTGGTTACCCTCCCTCCTTCCCTCTAACTTTTTTTGGCTATACCTCTACTTTCCTTTACTATGCTTAAAAGCCTTTTTGGTGTATTTGCTTTTTTGTTTGAGGTATACCTTTGTGTTTTTATGTTTATTTGCTCCCCATTAGGGGGGCACCTGACATCTGGGGCAAGAAAAACTGATGTAATGGCGTTGGCTGCATGTTTTATACCCCTGACAACCTGATGTCATGGAAGAAGGGACAGCAATTAACACAGGACCCAAGAGGCCGACTGAGGGCAACCTGCAAACAGATTACCCAAATGTAATGACTGCAACAGTGAATACACTCAAACATCTACATTTATGGTAAGTGTACACAACTTTACTATTTGTCACAGGTATAATCACTTGCATGGGGTGTTTTCTGGGGGTGCGGGAGGCCTAGACTGACCCAATAGGTTGGCAAGTGTGTGTATGAGTCAGGAAGGGAAGCAGACAAGATGGACTATGGAAATGTGCTGTGTGTGTCCGTAGGTTACCTGATTGTGACAGTGGTCTGTGAGTGTATGCGTGAACACAGTCAGGCTCAGTGCTAGCCCTATGTGTCTGTATGTTGGACAGCTTTGAATGATGCATGGTAGAGCTGACAGTTCACCATCTTCACCCCTGAACATGGAAACTGGCTCTGCCAGGAGTTGCACTGGCAACTCCATGCCTAAGTTCAGAGGTGGGGTTACTACCTTAGTGTGACTGCTGTCTGCTAGGACCATGTCCTCCATGGGAACACCCAGGACCATGTGCCCATGGCCTGCCATATCTTGGTGTGTACAGTAAACTCCACTCTGGAGCACTGGATGAATTGCCCCTATGGGAGCGTGCTTCTGGATGGCCATGTGGACTCTCAGCTGATATGGCTGCTGACCTACTTCCACGAGTCCAACACTCAACTCCAACCAGATGTTCCATCACAGACAATGTGCATTCCAAGACAGATAGTGTGTGATCTGTCTCAGACCAACATCTTTCCACTGCATCAGTCAACTGATCCAGGGTATCAGCAATGCGGTGGAGACAGTCATAGATGTCACACTGTGCTGCATCCATAACCCTGAGCATTCATCTGGAGTTCCTTTCAGAATGTGCCTGTGTCTCCATGATGGCCCTAAACATATGCTGAGTGACATGTGATGAGAAAACTACAACAGGTGGTGGAGGGACAGCAAGCCTCCTATGAGCACCCCTATCAATCCACCTATGTGATACCTCACCAACTCTTTGGCTATGGCTAGTATCGGCAAACACTGCAGCCATAGTAGCCACACTTTCCTGTTCAATGTCCCCACCCTCCAACTGTCCATTATCTGTGGCCTCAGGGGACTGGGTATGTGTAGGCATACTGACTGTGTATGGTGATAATGAGGGCAGAAGGGGGATGTAAACCACTGTAAGAGATTCAGCCCTTGCAACCCCCACCTGTACCTCACTTTGGCCACTATCATCATCAGACTCCGAACAGACACTGACATCAGGTTTTGAAGGGGACAGAGACTAAGCCCTCTGGTCACCTGTGATAAAAAGGGAAAAGCAGTACATTAATACCTGCACTACTATGCTCTGCAGTACTATGTTGCAATATATGTTAAGCTGTATACACTGCTGTCACTATTACAGATTTGTTTAAACCCAACCTCATATAGTAGGATATGAGGACTTTATTTTCCAACAAACATCTGTAGTTGTAAATAAAAGCTCTTTAAACAAGAATCTCATGAGCAACAATGGTGTACACTTTTGACATTTTGCAAAACTCTGCAAAGATGACGTATATGCCAATCTGTAATGTCTTGACAGTACTGCCAAATCTATCAGTGTGCTCATATCTACAAGGCATAGGTAGGAGTCTAAACTGTGTATAGTCAGAAAATATCTGTGCAGTTGGCAACCATGCAGACAGTACGTCAATCCAGCTAGCAGTACATGGGATGACACTTTAGTGAATACATTGCACTAAATCTACATCTCTAACAAAACAGTGTTGTGCTTACCAGGAGCAGGACCATGGCCTCATCCGATTCCTGATAGGCCTGTGAAAATTTGAAGGAGAGGTAATGTAAACAGCTCCACATGTTGCACTATAACAGGGTAATACTTTCAAAGATCCCACATTTACAGTAGATACTATGTTAATTGGTATGTTGGTCACAATCTGAACATGACATTCAAAGTGCTGCTAATCTCCTCCCTGCCAAAAGAACACCTGACACCCAGGTAAAGCTATGTACACCCTGACACACTGAATGCCACTGTATTCCAATGCTGACCCAACTAAGCATACCTGGACACTCCTCTTGTGTGGAAAGAGTAGCACCCACATCCATGACATACTGTGGGATGGATGCCTGGGAGCTGTGCTGTGTTTCTAGGTTTGCTAGGAATTCCTCAGCAGCTGACAGTTGTTATTCTGCCACAGGCCCTCCACCAGTGACACCATGATCCTTAGGCATGTCTGCTGCTCTTCTGTGTGCGGCATTGATCATATCGATGGCACAGTGTCGCATCTTCTCATATGCACTCATCTGGTTACTGATAGCATTCACATCAAGGACAATTTCAGCCCACAATGTTGCCCGGTCTTCCCTGTTTTCCTTCCCCCTGGACTTTAGGAGTTGATGGCATTGATGCAAGGCCTCCAGGATGATGTCATTTTCAGCATCTGTAAAATGACCCCAGCATCGGGGGTACATATTTCCAGAAAGACAACAAAATGAGAATGGAATACATGTCAGAGTTACATACATGGGAGTACAGTATGTAGAAATACATCAATGAAGGATGGATAGCAGTATTCACTGCTTGATTACACATGTCATATCCAGCAGTGTGCAATTATACTAAGTGTGTGGATGGAAGTAGGATAGTAGCAATAGTAAGTTATTCCAGTTTATGCCATGACAGATACTGATGTTTGAGCTACATACCCAACACAGGAGTCCATTGTAGTGTGGCCTCTAGCAGTAACCCCCCTATAATATATAAGAACAACCATGTCAAACAAATAGTAGTGTACTATTACAACTGCTATCAAAGGAAATTTCCAGGAGACCACTGTACCTAATTAACAAAAAGCATTCTACCCTTACTGTATTCTAGTTCCTCTGTAGGTGTAACACATCTTTAGATCACTGTCATGTCATCAGTACAGTTCTAAGAAAGGCTTAATGATGTAATCTGTATCCCCCCTAAGTATATTCAAACATATGCATTATGTTGAAAACAAAATGGTTACATACCTAATGGCTGAAAGGTACAGGTATATAAATGTTGTGCCAGTGAGTTCACTCTGCAAAGTATCTCTCATACAAAATGGTTTCCCTAGTTTGATGTTTGCCTTTTTAACATGGTTCTCATTACCAAGTGATTGCCTCTGAACCAATCTGTGTTTCTGAAATGCTAACTGCAGCCTACACAGCTGATTTGCAGTATAATCAGCCAATTCCATGCAACCACTGAACAAGATATAAAGCTGCAATGTAGATTACAACCCCTTTCTCATATGTTGGGGTAGAAATTACTTGGGTAAAGATATTACATCACAGCAACAAGAATGTCTGTAGCAGCTACTTTTTACATACAGATGTGTGTGCTAAAGGCTGAAGCTGAAGCTGATGTTTCAGGCAATAGGTATAAGCAAAGAGGGTCAACACTTTGCAGGACAACAAGCTTTAAGAGTAAGTGTGGGGCCTGTGTCAGCCTTGTTGTATAGGCAGAGCCATGCACAAACGAAAGACAATGGAACTACCCAACATCACATGCAGACCTAAACAAGAGCATGAGAGGACTCTTTAAAATGAACGAAGTTTATTATTTGAAATAAAATGTTAATGCTCAGGCTAAATCAGTAAATCAAGTCCTCAGACAAACAGCGGAATCTAGAACTACATTGCTTAAAATACATTCTAAGAACCAGTTAAAATAAAGTGCATTTTTGCATTATTCAATTTAACTATAGTTCACGTTAAAAAGAAATATACTTTGCAATTATTTATTCCCAAATACAGAAGAGTTACTACTACTAGCGTCCGCGAAAAAAACCATCCCTTTGTTATTTGGCCAAATGTCAGATGCCAGAAACATGTACTGCTTACCAAATCATCCAAAATGTTCCTACATAAGTATTATGTGTTAATTAATAAAAAATCAGATCCTGTATATTAATCAAAGGGATCTTCACAACATGACCACATTAGAGTGGGATTTTCTCCAGCTCCTAAGGGACTGTAAAATTCGTGTCATGAAACAGGTGGGGAGGGGGGTGTGATTAATGGATGATTTATGAAGAGTATATGATGAAATGATGAAACACTTGGATACATGAAAAGACAATCTCTTCTATCTAACTGAAACACTTTTAGAGTTAGTTTTGGCAAAATTTTTTTTTTTTTTTGAGAATAGTTTCTACCTCCAAACTGGTGTAGCTATGGGTTCCCTCCCCTTTCATTTGCCAACGCTGTTTTGGCATATTGGCAAAAAGGAACTCTATTTAATGATGTCATGTTCAACGAGACAAGGAACCTATTCCTAATTTTATTGAACGAATGACCAACAACATGATTTTTTTTTTTACCTTACCTTTAACATAGATTAATTATATATATATAAAACCTACATACTCTAATAGCTTGTTGCATTTCTCCAGTAGCCATCTACTACCAGAGCGGGTCAATTTATCCCACTTCTTAGTAATAAAACTACTAATGAAGAAGATCCTAATTGTGGGAACGTATCAATCCACGCAAGTTTGTCCAGAGAAGATGGACATAGGGATATCAAAGAATTTACCATCAAGGATAAGACATACAAAATTGACAACCATTACAATTGTGAATCTGCTGTATAGGCAGAGCCAGACTGAAGGAATCCATCCCACTGGAAATTAAGTTATGTGTTTAAGGTAAGTATGTTAGACAAAGGTATCACTAACAGAATAAAAGGCAAAATACTTGGTGTATCCTAGAAAAAGGTAGGGGGTACATTAATCATTATGCCACGCAGTTGGGCAACTGCCAAGTCATGTGTTATGTTATGGTAGTCCCCTGTTACATGTGTGCTGGCAATCCTTGCATCTAGCAGAACCTCCATATATGTAAGTTAGTTGTGCAGCTGTGGTTGCCTATAATATCACTAGCAAATCATTGTGGGCTGCAGTCTGAAATTACTGGGCCACAATTTCAGTACATACTTCAAAATCCTCTGAGAATTCAGGCTAATGTATGATCTGACATTCTCTGCACTTTCTAGTGTTGTAATAGGAGTAGTTAAGAGTGGTCCTATCTGTAGGCCTTTGACTTCTATTATTCAGAAGCAGGCATTGCATCTGTACTGCTTTGTGTGGGGTGATGAGACAGATATACATATCATAATTTATAATGTTGAAGTCCACATATGTGTATTTGCAATGCTAGACGCAGCTGTAGTTAAACCCAGGACCATGTGTAACAAAACGTAATGTTTGCAATGCATTTTACATACTGAGCTACAAAGTGACCATCACAAAAATGTGTATTTTTACATGTTGTAGATATCATTCCACATTTATTTTCTGTTACATACCTCACTTATATCTATTATTATGTGTATGGCTTTAAAGTGCTGTATTTGTCTACCAGAGTCCTTGTTAAAAATCCCATGTTTCCATTAATGTTTAAGCAAGTGCATTTATACATATTGTACATATAAATGTAGGGCTACCTGCTATTAGATACCCCACTTACATCTATTCTTACATGAATGGCTTTATAGTGATGTATTTCTATACTAGAATCCCAATTACAGTACTATTTTTCTCTTAATCCTTTAGGTGATTTGCATGGTGCGGCGCTAAGCACAGCATTGCTTAAACACACTTAATGATGGGAACTTGAGCATTATTATGTTTTGAATAAAACACCTGTGTTAATTAGCAGCTGTGTGTCTTAATGGGTTAATCTGCTGTTCTGCAGGTGTGATGGCCCTAGGTTCAAAATAGGGTGCATGTATACTTTTTGAATAAGATTAATATTTTTTCAAAAGCATATATCAATGTAGAGCTACTTAGCATAGCTAAGCAACATGGTGTGCTGTGCCACATTGTGCAAAACATCTTTTAAGAAAAGAAAAATAGGAAGATAAGGCAGGGGTAAAATGGGGTACAAGCAGGGGGGAAACATAGTGAAAGGCAAGTAGGTATGTACAGGAAGGGTGTAGGAAAGACCCATAGCTATCCATTTTTTGAACAGCAGCAACTGCACACTTTCACTGATTTTTTTAGCTGAATTTGGACTATCACCCCCAGAAAGGAGTGATGACAACATAAGTATGTTGTCAATCCAAGTGGGCTAAATTAAATGTGTTCAGTGGACATGTACGAAATGGAGAGCTACATATGGGATGATGGTACAGGTGCCATTTATTTTTTTTAAAGGTGAGGGTGGAATGTCAGGGAAGGGATATAGGTATGTGTGGGTGAGGAAACTTGGAAGAATGAGGATGCTTTTACAGACAGACAAGACATCAGACAGGGATGGTGTGTGAAACAAGAGGGAGGTGAACAGCTTGGTTGGGGAGGGTATTGTGGAATCCCAGTCTCATGGACATCAGACATGGTAGCAGTGTGACTCATGTCCATCCATGGAAATGTCAGCACTCCTCCTTCACTGCTCCTAAGGAGGTGGTGGTTGATGCTGGCACTCAGGGCTAGGTTGTCCCACCTGGATGGACAGCATGCTCTCGATCCAGCGTAGGCATGCTCCAATTGTGCAGAGCAGCAACCTACACAGCATGCCTGACAATTCCTCACAGGTGACATAATCACCCGCTCTACTTCCCCTTCCGGGGGCACCCCCATCCTGTGAGGCAGAACTACCCAACAGCACAGGTAGTGCAGGGTCACCATAGGGGGCACCACCAGGCTGTGTCCCAGATGTGCTGGTAGGTAGATCACCAGGATCTGGCCTACCTTGTTGCACTGTAGAAAATAAATATAAAGATTAGGTTATAATAAACATAACCAAACAGATGTTAGTATTAACATAATAGAAGATAATAATGATTAATCAGAAGAAATAGAAAGGAATATAATGAGGAGCACAACAATAAATACTGCAAATAAAAGTTTTTTGACAGTAAAGCAATATGAAATTATAAGGCCAACATAAGAGGTTGTTACAAAAATATATATTAATATCAAATCATTATAATAAACAACTTAATAAATTAAAGAAGAGAAGGGGTGGGGTGAGAGAGAGAAAAATGCCATTAGTAACTTTGCAGGTAAAATTACCACACAGACTACTATTAATACATACTTTTACATAAGTACAATTTCAGTTGTGAGTACAATGACTGCAACTATTGTATAGTTGATGTTGCAAGTACATAGCTCTCAACCTGTTAGCATGGAACAGTATGGGTCAAGCTTTAACGCATGGTGGTACAGAGGCACAACTACAGGGAACAATTGTACATAGTGTGCTTATACATTAGTAGCAAGGTGTTCTGATAATGGATTTGCCAATAAATTGTATTCCAAGTAATGTCATTCATCTGCTAATCAAGGACCAGAGATATGGGGCATTCATCATTACAATCTGAAAAAGCATGACAGCTGAGAGGTATGTTCATATACACTAAGTACACTAGACAGCCAGTCATTTCTTAGTTAACTGCCATGGGATTAGAACCCACAAGCTGTGACTGCAGGAAAAATGTGCACTTAATTTCACAGTTGACTGGTGACAGTTTTTTATGCAGTCTTTATTCATGTACTTTTAACAGTTAGTTGACTGATGTCAGATTAGAACACACATGCAGTGAATACATGAATAATGCACACTTATTTGAAAAGATTATTTATCAAAGCACAATCCTGTTTTACATTTTATTGATAATGTTCCTTAAAATATGGCATTTCGACAAATGGATAGCTGCCCAGGACTTTATTTATCTTACCCATATACCTTGTTCCTCGACTGGGTGGAATACATAACATTTTTCAGACAAAATGGCCAGAACACAGGCATGAACCTTACTCTGGATATTGCACTACATCTATTTCAGACAGTTTTTGCTGCATTCTTTATTCATTTACATTTAACAGTTGACTGGTGTCAGATTAGAACACACATGCAGTGAATACAGGAACAGTGAACACTTTTTATTTGAAAACATTACACATCAAAGCATCACCCTGTAAAATTTATTGATTAATGTTGCTTCAAGTCTGGCATGTAAACCATGGATAGCTGTGTAATATTTCTAATAAATAATCCAAATACCCTGTCCATTAATTGAGTGCAACCTAGGGCATATTTCACAAAATGAGCAGACCAATACAGTGACTCAATATAATATGGATAAACCTCAACATTAACTGATGTTTGAAAGCTATATTACACAGTACTACATGTTCACTTGACTTAACTTGCTTTACCATGTCAGGTAGGGAGTGACACATTACTAAAGATGTTAGATGTCTCAAGTATGTCACACATGATTGTTATGATAGCAAACTCTGTAAATAACTTATTGTAAAATTCAGTTATGCATTAAGTTATTACTTTGATGTTTCCTTACTTACCACATTCTCACCTGCATGGGACTGGATATTGCAAGCCCTCTCTTCTGCAAAGAGAAGCAAACCATTATGCATACCAGTTTTGCACAGATTCAGCTTGTACATTTCTAAAGTACTACCAGATATACTTACATATCTGTGGGGTCTGCCCAGCCCTACTTCTTGGACCCAGGTGTCCAAGGTTCCCCTCTTCCTATTCCTCAGGTCATTGTAGTTGTGACAACACTATTGGGGGATACCAGTAGCACTGGTAAGTTCCCTAGCCAACCAATCCCAGACCTTAGACTTACACCCTGAGCCCTGGTAATCACCCTACAGCAGCCGGCATTCATAGTTCTTAACCAGAAGTCCAACAAAAACTTTGGACACCTGTACACCTCACATATGCACCTAAATATGTACTCCCTCTCCAACAGCACCAGGCATATCAACAGTCAAGTGAAGACTCCAATGCATGGTGTGAAATTCCCACCTACTGGCTTTTATATATGCTGCATTCCTACCCTTACATGTCATAATGTAACTTTCAAAAAAGTGACGCATTGCTTAGCATCATGCAAACTCACGCAAACCATTTTTAGCAGAGATGAACATTGTGCAAACTCACACAAACCATGTTTAAATGGAGCTTAGCAATGCGCAAATGATGTAGACCATTGACCATATTTAAGTGCTGCTTAGCATTGCACAGCTTTTCTAAATTTAATTTTTTTTTTATTTTAAATTAAACTGTTTCAGTCACCTGACACATTTTCACAGCAATAAATGTAAAACATATGACTACTCAGGACTCAAACCTGGGACCTACTACACTGTAGGTCAAGACTCAACCTATCTAGTTTTCACAGCAATAAATGTAAAATGTATAACTGCTTAACACTCAAACCCAGGACCTACTGCACTGTAGGTCATGACTCAACCTATCTAGCCACTGGGATAGTAATGGGATGTAGTATATCTTCACATATGCTACTAAGGTGATTGTTAGTGCTGTGCAGGTTTACACATTGCTAAGCAGACAGAGCAACAACAACTGAATACATCCAGTTTCTATTTTTAGATGTCTAGTGGCATTGCTAAGCACCATGCAACAACACACAAATAAGCAGGAGAAAAAAAATTAAAATTGATTGTATCCGGTTTCTATTTTTAAATATATACTAGGTGGCTGCTATATATGTATAAGCACAGCTCAACATTGCAAAGCATTACACTGCACCACGCAAACAGGAAGAAAACAAACAAAAAAATACAATCGATTACATCTTTCTACTTTTAGATATATACCAGATGTCTGTTGTATATGTATAAGTGCAGCTTGGCATTGCTAAGCATCATGCTGTACCGCACAAACATCTCATAAAGATAAAAAAAAAGTATTGTCCTGTGCTTATCAACTGTCCAGAATTTTTCTGGACAGTCCATAAGTATGGGGCAGCCTCTATACTGTTGCTTGCACAGATTCAATATCTGTGTTACCGTGATCTCCCTCAGCAGCACCCTGTGATTAATATGCATGGCATGTTGCCAACGGGGAGCAGTGGCCATGTACATGGATGCAGTCTGTGTAGGCTCTACATGGAGCCTACATGGATTTTATTGAATCCTGATGCATGTCTTAAAAATCTCCCCATTGTTGGGCCATTTTCACACTTTTGCTTCTGGCTTGCTCCAAGTTTGTTGATTTGGCAGGGATAAACACATTACAAAAACCTGTAAGAAAGCAGTACAATTCACAAAACAGCATCACAAAAACAGACATACTAAACACTAAACATCAAACAAAATACGTATGTATCCCTGAATCCAAAAGATAGCAAACAAGGATATGACACAGTTGTCATCATTTGCACAGGGTGTTGGTGGAGGGAGCAGGAGGCCTAGGCTGACACAAAAGGTGGTGAGTGCTTGTGAGTAAGAAAGACAGGCAGTCAGAAATTTTGATAAGGTATCAAATGGCCACTGAGACAGAATGACCTTAAAGCCTCACAACTCACCCATTTAACTGTTATGTGTGTGTGTGTGTGTGTGTGTGTGTGTGTGTGTGTGTGTGTGTGTGTGTGTGTGTGTGTATGTGTGGGTGTGTGTGTGCGTGTGTGCGTGTGCGTGTGCGTGTGTGTGTGTGTGTGTGTGTGTGTGTGTGTGTGTGTGTGTGTGTGTGTGTGTGTGTGTGTGTGTGAGTGTGTGAGTGTGTGTGTGTCTGCATGGGCACTCCAACTGAAACTGGTGTGTGTCTGCAAGAACACAGCCAACCACTGTGCTCACTCTATATCCTGGTATGTTGGACAGGTGTGAGCCACGCATGGTAGAGGTGACAGTTAATCATTGTGCCCCTGACCCCAAGAACTGGTTCTCCCAGTAGTTGCACTGGCACATCCATGCCCACACCCATAGGTAGATGCACAGCTGGTACCTGCATGTGACTGATGTCTACTGGATGAGCTCTCCTCATGAGAAAACCGAGTACAATGACCTGATAGCCTGCCACATCTGGGTGTGGACACCTCAACCACTGATAGAGCAGCAGAAGTATTGCCATTATGGGATCATGATCAGGCATAGCCACATTGGCTAACATTAGATAATGTGGCTGACCTGCACCCACATGGATGTCGTCCCCTTTCCTGCAGATGTTTCATCACAGACACTGCCTATTCTAACTTGTCATTCATTCACTCATTCAATTCATATACAGCTTCAAATCGGGACCTACAGGAAGCACTGAGATGTTTTGAATCAAGCCTCAGCAAGGTACATAATTTACAATGTGACAATGCTTACCTTGCTGAGTGTATTAAGTTCCTAATGGACTGGTACAGGGTCAAGGGGAATTGGATGAATTGTTGGAAATGTTTGACCAGCATGGTTTAGAGCTGGTACAATTTATAATACAGGTAAATGAGGAAAAAATCAAATGTTTGATGAGATTAATTATATTAACAATAACTAGTGATTTGTCATTTAATTGTTTTGAATATGAATATGACAAAGCACTTGATAAAATAGAAGAACAAGTTAATAATAACATGGCAAGGAAGCGGAAAAAGTTTTATAGAGCTGAATATGAATATACTAATAAAATAACTTACCCATTACTAAAAGCTTATCAACAGGAGAACATGACAGATAAATTGAATGTCAATGAAGACAATGGAGCATCTGGTGGAGTTGGTGCACAAATAAAACAGGGTAGACAAAGACGTGGCCCATACCAACAAAATAGATATAATTATGAGGCAGACAATGAGACACAGGATGATGAGTATCCCCCTTTAAGAAGTTCTGAGAGAATTGGTAACAACAAACATTTGCAACAGATTTATTTTATTACATCCCCATACTTTGAAAGGGCAACAGGGCAAGAGTGAAACATATTATTGGAGGAAGAACAACATGGGGAATTATTAAAACACAATAGAATAGTAAAGGCCTTTGATGGTAAGTTACTTAGCCTAGATGGTTTTAACATTTTTAATTACACAGGGCAGAAAGTTACAGAAACTCATTTCTCCCTTTTTAAGAAGGGTTTAAAGTATGTTCCAGGACGCAAAAGTGACATTGCAAAAACTTTAACAGAACTTAAGTTGTTTATTAGGAAGATTCATTTTAAAATTATGTTTAAGGATAAACCAAATGTGGAAATTTTGGGAAAAGTGTTGAGAAAGAAAAGTGTATTTAAACCCTTTGACATCCTTCTATAGCTAGTTATGGAAACATTTGTAAGCAAGAAATATTCCAAACACACATTCAATTTAATAAAAGATATTATAATTTAAGTAAAGAGGAAGCGGCCCATTTAAAATAAATTAGACAAAATAGAGACATTTGGGTCATGAAACCAGACAAGAGGGGGTGGCATGGTGTCAGTTCATCAAATAGATTACATCAATACAATGAGTGATATGTTACTGATACTGACACACTACAGTATCTATATATGAGATAAACATAGCACACAAGAATATCCAGTTACTCCTTGAAGACTCATTGTTTCATGAGGTTATTAATGAGATGGTGTTTAATTTTTTGATTAATAATCATCCATCAATACCCAGTGCTTCTGGAATACCTAAAGTTCATATGAACATAGAAAATCCCCCACTTAGAATGATAGTAGCAGCCCAGAATAGTTCCACTTATACACTGGGTATTTTTATATATAGGATGTTAAAGGACCTACTAAGACCAGTAGAACACATACTGATAGACTCATGGGATTTTTTTTGGTAAAATTAAACAGGAATATTTTTCAGATTAAGTTATTTTTTCCACAATTGATGTGATCAACCTGTTCATTTCTATACTTCACCGAATAGGCTTGAAATTGTTTTACGAATCTATAAGAACACTTGGTAATTTTAATAACAGTATGTTAAATTTCATAATGTAATGTATGGAATGTATATTGAGTAGCAATTTCATTTTTTTTGAAGGTGAACATTTTAAACAGGTAAAAGGCATAGCAATGGGAGCAAGCTGTGCTCCCATATAAGCCAATTTGTTTATGTTTGCATGGGAAACCAAGTTTGTAATTAAATCTAAGTCTAGTGAACAGTGGCACATCTATTTGAGATATTTGGAGGATGTATTTATTTTGTGGAAAAATAAGGATAGTGAGATAGAGGCTTTTGCAGAATATATTAACACAATGTGTCCATATTTTAAATTTACTCACAAAAGTTCCCTTAATGAGTTTGATTATTTAGATGTGATTTTGTTTAAGAATTATCAGGAGCAATGTTTTGGGTCCAGATTATATAGGAAACCCACATTTTCCAATACTTATTTAGACTTTCAGAGTTATCATGCTTACTATATAAAATGAAATTTAGTTAAGGGCCAGATAATTAGAGTGGCAAGAATGTGCTCAGATGTGGAAGATTTCAAACTGGAAATAGGTTTGCTTTACAGAATGTTTTCAGATGGAGGGTACCCCCCACTTGTTAATAGAAAGTACTGTTCAAGTGTTAGAAGGATGGGGAATTAAATATACACCATTATTAGGTAGAGGGTTATTGGGTTTTCATCAAAGTAATAATGACATTGACTCAACCTTTGTCAATTCCATGGTAGTTTATTATGGTGATTTTAGTAGGGAGGTTGGGAACATCATGTCTAAGAATTGGGTAATGTTTAAAAATAACACTGATCTGTGGACTATTTTGGGGGAAGGACCTAATTTCCTATATAGGACAGAACCCAATTAAAAATTTTGTTTAGAACACCCTTTATCATAATCAACATTCAAAAGAAAAGGCACCTACAAATGTGGGCATGCAAGTATTGTAGTCACATGGTGGAGGGAGAAAAGATTGTTATAGGTCAATCACCACAGAATATTAAACTGGATATAGGGAACTGTGGTAGCACAGGATTAGTGTACTTAGCTGTCTGCTCAAATTGCACATGCTATTATGTAGGGAAAATGGAGGGAAGCCTCCTTAAAAGGGTATATGAGCATAACTATGCCATTCAGCATCACAATTTGAATAATGCCCTTTTTAAACACAGTATTAATTCTTCATCTTTTAGAAAGTTCAACTTTTGTATCCTTGAAGTGGTAAAGAAAAGTTTAAGAGGGGGGGGGGTTGGAAGAATGATTTAGCATTAAGTGAGTTAAACTGGCAACTTAAACTTACTGTGACTTCCTTGCCAGGTTTAAATGAATCAGAAAATGTTATGCCTGTTTTAAAGAAAAGGGCACAATATATATGAAGTTACTTTGTGTTTATTTACAATTTACTATAATCAACTTTTTATGACAAGAGCATATATATATATATATACATATATATATATATATATATATATATATATATATATATATATAAATGTTCATTATTTTACTATTTTTTCCTTTCACTAGTTTTATATGTAAATAGTAGTCTTTAGGAATTGTTATTGTTATATTAAATTGATTAGGTTATATAGATTTTATAAATAGATTTTTGAGATTAGAGTGAAGTAGTAGTTAAAGTTAGTAGTGGGTGAAGTAAATGTCCATGGTCATGTGACTAGTTAATTTTGTATAAAAAGCAGCAGTGTGGAAGTACTTTTGTTCTGAAGAAGTCCCTAGTTTTAGGGGATGAAAGTGCTTAACCTTCATTAAAGAATAAAATATTTTGTGGCCATGTGGTTATTTAGACTGTATCACTCCGTGAAGTATTTGGTTTGCAGTTTTGATTTGTCTTCACAGTTCAGCACTATTGGTGTTAAATACTTCTTGTATAGTAAAATATTGAAAGCAATACTTAAGTTCTGTTTAACATTAAATTTGTTTTGGGGGAGAGGAGTAGTTGTAGACTGATGTAGTTAACAACACATTGTGGTTGGTTACACATGGGTTTGGGGTGGAAGTGTCATCCAAGGTCTTACTAAAAGTATTGCTAATGTACATGTAAAGGGCAAAACGTTTTAGCCCCCAATGTTACTGCTCATTCTGATGATGGTGTCCTTACCTTTTGCTTATCTTCTTCCAGGACCACCCAACACAGGGAGCCTACAATCATCTGCACATGGTATGCCAAAATTTTTATGTCAGTACTAATGAGCAGTTCAAACAAATATTTATACTTTAAAAACTAAAAACTTGAATAAACAAAACAAAACAAAAAAATAATTCAACCAGCATATACAAGCTTTAGTTTGTGACGTGGGTGTCAGGACTGTTGTGTGTATTCCTGTCCAGTCTGTAACAGTGTCACCACTGTTAATTTATCAGCATATATTGGACTATAGCAGTGTAGATATTATTTTTTCCCTGTGTTTGTTGCTTATTATCACAGGTAATCCCAACAGTGGAAGTGTTGGACTCTTAATACCTGATTTCCAAGTATCAGCAGACTCTGATGACAATGGTGGCCAAACAGAGGCACAGTCAGGAGGTTCAGAGGTTGAATCTGACACTGAGGTTGACATTCAACCATTCTCTGTAGTTCCATTGGACACAGGAAGTAGGCCTACACCAGCCTATTCCACTGTACCCTCAGATATTGGACATGTGGAGGGTGAGACACTCGATCACGACAGTGTGGTCACTGTGGCTTCAGTGCCTGTTGACTTTGGCCATAGCCATAGTATGGGCAGGGTGCCACACAGGAGGGTTGTTAGGGGTGCTCAGAAGAGGCCTGTTCTCCATACTCCACCTGATCCATGTGTATCTTGTCGTGCCACTCGGCATATGTTTAAGGCCATCATGGAGGATTAGGCACATTCCAACAGGTCCTCCAAAGAAATATTTAGGGTTGTAGATGTGGTGCAGGCTGACATGTGCGACTGCCTCCACAGAGTTGCTGACTCAATGGCTCAGATGAATGATAAAGTGGAATGGGTAGAGTCTGTGAAGGAATGTGTGCTGATGATGATAACTGTGCCATATCCTTGTTTTTTGGATTCAGGGATACATAAGCTTTGCGTCTGATGCACAAGTTGCATAGCTGATTTAGTGCTTAGTATATGTGTTTGTTATGTTGTTATGCTAATTGTACTTTTGCCATATTTTGAAGTTACATAGTTAGACAGTTGATAGAATCTAAACAGCATGTTGCATCAGTATTTTTAAGAATCGTCTGGGGGTTGTGAAGTCTGAAGCTGAAATGTGTCTCATTGTTTTCTAACTTCTCTCTTTAATGATTTTCTAGTACAAAAGTATGAGGCCAAACTGAAGACATTTGTTGACCATCAGTACTTGGTTTCAATGTGTGAATCTTTGATATCTGAGGCCTATTACTTGATAGAGGTTACATGCAATCACATAGGTCTCTGCTGTTGTTTGTTAAAGTCATTTATGTACAACTCACCCACCTTTTTACTTGCTTACAATACCGAGTAACAACATGCAAGGATATGCCATTCATTCATATTATTACACAATTCTGTTTAACATCCAGGTTCAACACTTAACTTGTAAATCCAGCAGCTTCTACAGTTTTAGTTCAGGGCTGAGTCTTTCTGAAGCTAGGAGTACACAGCCATTACATGGATAGGTAATGGTTGTGAGCATTGCCTGGTATCAATGTTACTATATATATGTGTGTGTGTGTGTGTGTGTGTGTGTGTGTGTGTGTGTGTGTGTGTGTGTAGGATGAAAGTTTTAGCTCCTTTGGTGGCGAGTCAGGGTCTATGCATTGCCTCTTAACCAATGCAAGGACATATTGAGAACAGCCAAATCTGCCTACACCCACGGCAGCTGTTGGTTCCCCCTCTGAGTCCTCAACTGTATGTGGCTGTGGTTACCTTGTCATTGGTGATGGGATGTGTGCCGCTTCCCCTTGCTGATCCTGCTGAAGCTGCTTTCTTAGGATGGTGATGTGAAGCATGGCACAGATTGTTGACGATTTCAGTACATGTACATGAATTGTGCTGCAGAGCTCTGCCAGAGGTATCTAGGCACCATAACCACAACTTCAGCAGCCCAGACACACACTCTATGATATTTTTGGTATGAGCATATGTCTCATTATGGCATTCTTCAGCGTGTGTGTGTGTGTGTGTGTGTGTGTGTGTGTGTGTGTGTGTGTGTGTGTGTGTGTGTGTGTGTGTGTGTGTGTGTGTGTGTGTGTGTGTGTGTGTGTGTGTGTGTGTGTGTGCGTGTGTGTGTGTGTGTGTGTGTGTGTGTGTGTGTGTGCGTGTGTGTGTGTGTGTGTGTGTGTGTGTGTGTGTGTGTGTGTGTGTGTGTGAATTTCTGATAGGCGTCATCAGCCATGGTTCCAGTGCATAATCTGCATCCCACAGTAAATGACCCTGTGTGATATCACCCCTAGTGAACATCTGATACAGTTGGAAGGTGTGCCAGATATGTGAGATGTGGCAACTGCCTTGGTTGCCAAAATACACATTCAGGATGATTACCTTAGCATTACACACAAATTGGCAGTTAATAGTGTGGAAGCCCTTTATCTTTATGTAGACCCTTCCCTGTCCCCCAGGTGGTGCTATGATTTCTATATATGTACACTCTATGGCAGCCCATACTTCAGGGTAGTGTGCTACAAGGTAGAACTTCTGCATATTTGTGGCCCTGTCCTCATAAGTATGGGGAAAATATATGTGGTCACTGGCATGTTGGACCATAGCATTCAGTGCTGATGCCTATGACACCCCCAGCACTTTCTCTGTTGGTCTCTGTAAGATTCCTGAAGCTAAGTGCTACACATTCCTTTCTCTCCACTGATATCGGCTCTCCTTGGATTGCCCTGCGTCTGAGTTGAAGATAATAGAGTTTGCAGAGTTTCTGCAGTCTGTCTCTATCTACCCTGTAGCACTCTACAATTTCTATCAAATGCAAATTTTGATAAGTTAACCAGGGTCTGGAAACTCTTCTCCTTCTTGGCTGTAGTCTATTAGCAGCAGCAGCAGCATAGACTTCAGTCTGTTAAACATACACATGAATTAAAACAACAGCAGCCGCTAACATTTTTTCTGTGTACATTCCTTTCCTGTGGCTGTATTCCAGTAGGTTTAGGAATTCACAGGGAAAACCAGCACTGAGTCTACATGTTTGTTTATAGCTTGTTGAATAGCTCCTCCATACTGGATTGTTTGCTCACCATTCAGCTGCTTATGTTGTAATTAGCATGGCATGGTGTTTACCATTGTTGCATGACTATACACACCGTATAGAACTGAGTACTGAATACAAAATAGTGCGTTACCATGTGCGCATTATGGTGCAATGTGCACACAGTATTAATGGACCATGTAGGGTTTATTGAATCTCCCCTCTTGTTTTTCAATATTACCCACAGGAAAAACAAAAAACTTTCAAGTTATTCAAATATAAAAAGGGTTATGTTGTTGTAACATATTAAAATCACACACAAACAAAGGTTTGATCCAAAACAAGGAAGAATAATAGCAAAGCAAACCCCTGTCAAAACATTTTGATTGTGGCAACACAGAGATGGAACTTGGCTTCCCCATCCCCAAAACAACAGGCAAATGACATTTCTATACCAAGCAAAGGAATAAAACATCAGTGATTTGTTATAAGTGATATCAAACAAAATGTCCCAAAATATGTGTACACACTGGCCGCATAAAAGTCAATTTTTATGCAATTGCCAGTCACCTCTACTGTGGCCAGCAATCCCCTAGAGGTACCTATGGACCATCCTAGAAGACTAATACCTCTGTGTCATTGATAATATAGAACATTTAAGCTTCACGGAAATAACAATAGAAGAGTGTAAAGAGAAAGAGTTGTAGCATCAACACTTGTGATAAAATCTAAACAAAGGCTGTGCTTCTCAGAAATTAAAATGCCCTGACAAAAATACCCATGCCATTAGTAAATTTCTAAGAAGTGCATACAGTATCATTTGCTTATATATATATATATATATATATATATATATATATATATATATATATATATATATATATATGGGATCCATACAGATGCTCAACTGCATCTTTCACCGAATCCCAATTTGGTGAGCATACTTGCACAAAAGTGCTGTTCACCAAACCAGCACTTTCGCATAAGTATGTTTGTTGTTCCAGTTGTACTAAAATTCCCTTTTCCCCACTGTAGTGCAACCTCAGAATGAGAATATTAAAGTGGGTGTGGGGGGTGCAAGGGGGCTTGCTGTCCTGCATTCAAGCAGATTTTGGGTTTTGTTTTTTTTAACATACTTTAATTAAAGTGATTTTTCAATGAAAGCGCTTTTGTTAAAGTGTGTTTGGTGGTAATGGATTCGGGATTTTGATCTTTCGATCAAAAGTCCTAGATCCATATATATATATATATATTTTTTTTTTCCTAGTGTCATGTGAGCATATCCAGTATATAAATGAAAAATGCCATCATACCTTATCAAGATCAGTACTCTTCTGAGCAGAGAAATCCAAAGTAATAGCAATCTTCTTCTGTGTTTTCCATGTAAACAAGACTCATTACCTTCAGGTTCCCTCGCTACATGGTTACCTTTTTATAGTGTAAATTTAGGCCTGTGAGCATGGTGAAGATGCAAATGATGTATGAACTCAATAGAATTGCTGAATGCCAAAATCTTGGCTCCGTGCAGGAGAGATAAACATAGTGCAGGCACTCCTGCAGTGTTTGTTGGTAATTGCAACTGTGAATAATTACTGGTAGGGAGAAGGAAAATACAACAAAAATTCAGACTCCTTTACCTTCAGTGAGTGTATGAGCCAGGTTGGACTTACAAAGTGTAGACGTAATTGTATCAAGGTTTTAAATGGATGTAAGCAGCACACATTTCACAGTTTATGTTCAGTAAAATCTAATCTCCCCAGCATTTGTTGAGAATCATATATTATTGCCATTTAATATTCTCACGCATTTTAAGGAAAATGATACAACATTCCCAATTTGCTCAACATACAACATTGCTCAGATAAAAGAAGAATGAGCACCACACAAAGATAGGAGATAGCTGCATTGCTGCAAACAATAGTAATAAATGGTTGTGTGATTTCTCATTGCACTACATCTGAAATTAATACATGTGCAAACAACTAAAAAGCGTACAAGTGCCATACGCCTTGCTAGTACTGTAGACAATTTTGTACTTGCTTGTATGTGCAATGATTTTCATTCTCTGCTGCAAAGCTGTTTCTGTGTCAAAGAGGGATAAGGCACCCTTACTGTGTTTTTAAGGTTCATTGGTGTGAGAGTTCAAATCTAGACTTGTGTAAAAGTCTGTCATATGTATTAAAATATATTTTTGTAGTGTTGTTTATTTTAGAGATTTCTTTTTTTTTAAATGCCAGTGTTTGCTTGGTGCACAGTTTAGCGCAAACATGGGAAATGGGCAAACACGATAAATGTCATGTAATGTACTTCTTTGATAATCAATGCAACAACTACACCTGTGGCTTACCTGTGTGTGCAGCACATCTGCTAAACACATTGATCCATGCAGCATATACTATCTGTAGATCATGGCTCAAGTCCCACCTTTGTCTTTTAAGGTTGAAACCAAATAAATGCTTCTCACAAGGCTAAAGCAAGTTTAGCTTGGCTTGCCTTGTTTGCGCAATACTTACCATCATGGAAACCTGGACTAATGGCCTATACAAGAAATAGACAGAACACCTGCAGATAGGATTCAGACATTGCCAAATTCAGAAATAATTTCTTGTTACATTTTTTTCCATCATGCAAACCCACTAAGCAGTATTGCATTGGAGTTAGCAACCTTCTCCAACACCTGAAGTCTGTTGTGAACATGTGGTTGGCATTATTGTTTGGGTTTGTACACTACCAGTAAATGTGATAACACGCATTGGCAGAGAATCATTCTTAGCTATCGCTATTCTCTCCCCTTGTTAGACATGTGCGGTGGTAGATGGGAATGTGCTCAATTTAGGACACAGAGGTAGGGTGTTGAGGAGTCCTGAATCTTCATTGGACTCCTTGTAAAGTGCCAAGGCTGAAGGCTTTTGCAGGGGGACTATACCAGCTCCCAGTACAAGTCTGAGGCTTGGAATAGTCTGGACAAGGCTGTCTCTGGTGTGACTGGCATTTTACACATTGGAGAATAGTGTAGGCATCACTTTAGTGACCTGAAAATGTGCAAGAGTGATACACTGCACCAGTGGCTGGATGAGTTCAGGACTGGTAACATCCCACAGTCATGCAAGTGTACTGCTAAAGAGAATTTATGGTAGATAGAAAGCTGCATATAGGCAAAACTGGTATGCATAATGTTCTGCTCTTTTTCTCTTCTCTTTATTTCACAATAATGCAGAGATTACAGAGAATAGAGAGGCCCATGCTGAGCATTTAGAGAGAGACTATGGGAAGCAAAATGTAGCACAATAAAAGTATCATTGTAGCTTTAAATTTATTAAAGCAAGCATGAATATCCTAACTGTAAAAGAAAGCATGCGTGCTTCAGTCTGTAGCACAAGCCAGCTATAGCAGTCAAGTCTAAAACTATAGTCCGACATTGTGGGTTCAAATACCACAAGTAACAAATATAAAATAGTAAAATCCCTTAAAAATAATTGCATAAATTAATTTTTACACAACTGGCATAAATTCACCACTGTTAACTTAATCTTGGACCAAGCATATGTGCAATATATGCACATTGCAAGGATTACTTTAAGCAAGCCTTAATTATAATTTGTAGTTCTTAAGAAGTATACTTAAATATAAATGTTCAAATAAAATACCTTATTATTGTGATATTGCATTGTATGTCACATATGACGGTACTAATTTTACCTATTTTTTCTCTCTCACCCCAAACCTTATCTCTTTTTTTTCTTTCTATGTTTTGCCATAACATTTCCATTTCATCCATCTCTGACAAATCACAAAATGCATTACAGCACAATGAGGTAGGCCACCCCCAGTGGCACAGCCTGCCCCCACTCTACCTGCTCTGGCATTGCCACCCAGCACATCTGAGATTTAACATGGCAGTACTGCCTCTGCTGCCCCAGCAGTACTTGTGCCCTGGCAGCTGGTACTGTGGTACCCTCAAGGAGTACTGGCAGAGGTGGGATTTTATTACCTGCCAGGAGATGCCAAAATTGGTGAGTAGCACAGCACCACTAGATGGAGAGACTGCTTTCCCTTATGGTCTATAGGAGAAGATGTCAAGCACTCCAATATCCAGTGGAGTAAAGGGGCCATGATGATAGACCTGCAGGTAAGGACTAGATTCTCATGCTCCCCATATTTGATGGGCATCTGTTGTCCCCTCCCTAGCCCCAGTCATGGTGTCGCTCACCATACCTGTGTTTTGTCTTGTTTATCCTGTTTGTTTGCATTTGCTTCCTCACCTGTCCTACTTACCTAACCCAGAAATACCTACATCCCGTACCCAAATTTCTTCTCTTACTGAAGTAAAAAGAAAAAAAAATGGGCACCTGTCCCACCAAAAAAAATATCCCATACATAGCTCTCCATTTTGAAGACATGTTCTTGATGCACTTAATTTGGTCCATTTGGCTATATAACATGATTGTGCTGTTGTCACCCCTCTTTGTTGAGGTGGCAGCCCAAATTTAGCCATGATTCTGTACATATTTTAATGTTACACTGTTGAAGAAGTGGATAGCTAGGGGCCTTTTCTACCTCCCTCCTGCACATTCCAATATTGCTTTCCCTTTGTTCTTCTCCCTGCCTGCTCCCCCATTTCACCACTTTCCTATCTACCCCATTTTAACACCTTTAATATGTTCAAAAATTATAGTCACACAGTACAGATAATTAAAAAAAAAACAACGAAGCCCTTCACTTTTTGGCCTTTGTGTTTGTGCAGAATTTAGTACCAATGCAGAGTGATGGTGAATGGCTCTTAAATTATGTAGTTACCTTCACGCAATGCTGTTTAAACTGTGTAAAGTAATATACAATGAATATAGAGCAAATAATTATGTAATTGCATTATAAATACTTATTTAAAATTATTACATAAACTTGGATTTGAACCCTATATCATCTGGGCTCCAAAACAAATATGCCAATGCATTTACACCTACTGCCACAGAGTTGGCTAAGTAGCAGGTGGGTTTCATACACTCAGTACTCAGAGCTCTCATAATTTTATCACTGAAGTTCATGTTTTCTCACTGCTTAACTATGCACAGACCGAGAAAGCAGTAGAAAAGTGTATGCTGCATGAGCAAACACTTTGCCATTGAGCAGGCAAACCAGCTGCTCAGCAGTGGCTATGGAAAGTGCATAACAGCATGTTTTACTTTTATGTTTACTGTCCATTTAGTCTTCATCCCATGAAAGTACATGTAAAAACACAGACAAAGAGAAGGCAATTTATAAGGAAAGAACACACATTTACACTGTAGCCATCTGTTACCTGCACCGATGCACTTGAAACTTAGTTTTGCAGTACTTGTTTAAAACATATTTACTACACTACAGAAGTAAATAAAAAATGCTTTGTTATATACAATGTACATCTTTATACTGGCAATACACATTCAGATTTTCCAATACTTGTAGTAATCTGGACAGCTGCTTGCATATATAATTTGCAAAGCTGTATATTTAAGGTATACCTGCACATTGGAAACAAAATAGCAAATGCTACACTTTACACACTCATCAATATGGTAATATGCAGATCTTTATTCATTTGATAGTTGGACATGCCTAAACATCCATTTCATTTAGGCCTCCCAACATCTTCTCTCAAACATCCAATGATGGATATCATAAACTATAAATTGTCCTGCAGCCTTATAAAGGTCAAATTTGTATTGTGACACTTGCATTAAATGCTGAGTTCTCTAGTCTGTATACTGAGGTAGGTGTTCTAATCTCACTGCACTCAACTGGTGTATGTGTGTGTCTATCTGTCTAGTCAGAAGAGTATAACTGTATATCATTTAGTCATCACTAAAATCCCATGAAGTAGCAATATTTTGACAGTTGGACATGCTTATATATCTATTTCATTCAGGCCTTTCAACATATTTTCTCAAACATCCATTGATGATGTCATCTACTATAAATTGTCCTGCACCATTGTAAAAGTCAGACTTGTGCTGTAGCACTTGCTTTAAAATGGAGATCTTTAGTTGGTGCATTTAGGTGTGGGCTATCTTACCACTGCAGTCAACTGGTGTGTATGTTTGTGCACTTGCTTGACATTAGAGAGAACATTTTACACCAGGATGTGGGATACTGCTATTACCATCTTCCTTTCACCAGACACTGCTGATATTATCACTTGTAAGGTGTTGTCTGATACTCTCCAAGTCATACTTGTGCTGTGTCACTTGTGTTAAATACAGATGTCTCAAGTTGGCATAGGTAGGGGTTCTGTTCTCACTGCAGTCAACTGGTGTGTGTTTGTGCACTTGCTTAGCATTAGAGAGAGCTTATTACACCAGCTTGTGGGATACTTCTATTACCATCTTCCTCTTACTTGCTGATGTCATCAGCTATAAAGTATTCTCTGACACAATAAAAGCTAACATTGTGCTCTAGCACTCATGTTAAGTACTGTGCCCTGTAAATACTTAGTTTTAGAATGATATGCAAGTCCACAGCCATGTCCAGCACTCCTTCTAATATCTTGTTGTAGCATACAATGATTATGTCATCCTGTGTAATATGGATTCTGACAGTAATCAACACAAACTTGTGCTGTGACAGTAACATTATCTAATATGTTTGCAATGTAGTTTAACTATACATATAGGTGTTCTAATCTGACAACAAGCTACTTGCATGGCTATGCAATACAAATATCACTTATGAAACAATTTTACACAGGCATGTGACTCCACGGTCATGCCCTACAGTGCTTGCAACATGTTTTCCTCAACATACAGTGACACTGTCATACTAGATATACTGCAACATGGCAGTGTTACAATCAGACATATGTGGTTTTGCTACTGTGACATTACATGGCATTCATATTCTATGCCTACACATGTGTAATGTTCTTATCAGGACCAGTGTACTGCTATGTGTTTGGTTGCTGGTACATTATGGTCATTATGTGATCTTTGGAATAGTTCTTCATTTTACTACCACTCAGGGTACCATTTATATAGCCCTCCCCCTTTGTCCTCTGGCCAAATGACATCCTTCCTGCAGAGGTGTGCAGGATGTCCTCTTGTCAAACAAGCATAAACACATCATGAAGCGGAGTCCTTCCATGAGCCTATGCAAGCCATCCCCAGACCACTGCATGTGTGATTGCTAATTCTGTCATGGTGTGGTGTGCATGTGCCATAAGGGCAGTGGCAGAATGTAATGCAAATATACACATATGCACAATTGTCTTACTATCTTTCATAATATTCATTTAGGCAGTTTTACTTTCATTTTATAGTAATGGCTAGTATTTCATGTGATGTTGGCCATCAGCCTAATAGTGTCCTATAACCCTATGATCACCTGACATTTCAATGTTGCTGTCATTGAAATATGCTATATTGAGGTATGGATGCACAGTATGGCTACAAGAGGAATTACAATATGTGATGTGAGCTAATGTATTGATGACCATTGCTACCATTACATTACATGCTCCTTCTATACCAGCTGTAGTAATATACTCCCTAAGAATTGTTGATATAGCTTCATATTTTCCTAAAAGGTTACTAGATGAATGGTCCTTCAACCCTCACAAAACTGTTCTGAAGCTGATATTGAGAAAGCATGTCTTTCAGGAAATATCTTGTGGAAAACACATACTACTGATTTTATAAAAACATGTCCATTATTAGAAGTCTGTAAGGAAGCATTTATTAAAATGTTCTGAAGATATGATAAAAGCATGTAATACTTGCTTTCCAGAATTGCTTTTTAGTTTTTTTCTGATGCGGTGAAGAAGTCTGTCTGTTATACATAGTTCTTCTTTCCTCAAAACATATACACAGTATGGATGCCCATTTTACATTGCTAAGATCTATACCTACACTCAAGCAAACTTTTTATTCTATGCTTTATCTTTCAGCATATTTACAGCAGATTTAATTTCATTCTTTTATTCACTGCTAAACACACTCTAACAAGCAACACCAACTACCTCTGTTCAAGAGGGAGATGGGTTCCATCCCAGGAGTGAATTAGCAGTCTCCCATCCATTTGTCTAGGTTGCACTTGAATAGGGTCAATAAAGAGTTCTGCTTCACAAGGTTTGGAAGTTTATTCCAGAGGAGTGGCAGTCTATGGGAGATATATCTGTGTCTCAAGCATTTTCTGTTAATGTCACAGGCTAAGTTAAAATCCAGAGAGTGACTGACTGTTGTGCCTTTAGATTTGCAGATGTGTAACATTTACATCAGGACAAGGTCAGAGACTGCCCTGTAGGCAATTCATCAGTCGCCTCTCAGAAGCCAATACAATACAGATACAGTGACAGGGCTTTCCATCTATGCATGTACGTCATGGCATAGTTTGGAAGCTTTGCATTTTCTTGTTGAGAAACTCCTCTGCTCTCTCCAGCTGTTGCAGGTGTCTGGTGAGGTGCATGCAGTAGGGAGCATTGTACAATTAATTAATCTTCTGAGGGTCGAGTGCAGTGGCATACCTCTCAACCATACTGAATTCCTTGGTAAATGCCGGTTTTGAGGGCAAAATGTTGAGGTGCCACAAATTCCTGAGTGGCCCCTTTAATTTACAAATTTCCCAGGGTATTTTTTAAGCTTTTTTTTAGGACGAATGCGTTCCTGATGTCATCACATGCTGGGCACGATAAACATCAGAATTCAGCTGCCAAGCCCAGCCATTCATTACTACTTAATTTTTAACTTTACCACTCTGCAGGTTTAAGTCTTTTCAGACAGTGCACACTGTCTGCTTCAGGTAAGGCAAAGGAAAAAGAAAAGACTGTGAGCTAGTGGTGGTGGGTGAGAAGGGAAGTCCGCTGGGTAGCACTTTGTTTGGACTGCTTGCATTTTGCGATTATTTGCTTAATTCCTGGTACTGGTCTTATGTGCCGTTTTTGACAAGTGTACTATCAGTAGCTAGTTTTGGGACCATACCAGTCTTATATTTCATTTTTCTCACTGTGTTGATGTTGTCTTTTGGCTTTTTCTTGGTAAGGGGTCGCCACAGTGGAACTCCAGTCTGCTAATGATTGGCAGCAGAATTTTACAAAATGCTGAGGTGGCAGCTCGACGCCCAGCCTTCAACGAAGGCACACCCATTCACGCACACATGTCTTTTGAACACTACCCAGCCGCGGGGAGGACATGCAGACTCCACACAGAAGGCACTCCCAATCCACGCCGAGAATCAAACGGGAGAACCTCTTGCTGTGAGGTAACAATGCTACCACCGTACCACTGTGGCTGCCTTTTTCAAGTGTATTATTAGTAGCTAGTTTCTTATGTGCTGTTAGAGACTGCTATTTTCATTTTTCTCACTGCATTGATAACAGGTGTGTGTGTGTGTGTGTGTGTGTGTGTGTGTGTGTGTGTGTGTGTGTGTGTGTGTGTGTGTGTGTGTGTGTGTGTGTGTGTGTGTGTGTGTGTGTGTGTGTGTGTGTGTGTGTGTGTGTGTGTGTCTGCGCGTGTGTGTGCGTGTGTGTGTTTGTGTGTGCGTATGTTTGTGTCTTTGTATGTGTGTGTGAAATGCCCCAGTTAAGCATAGTGGTTAGGGTTACCTAGACTCAAACACCAGACTCAAACCCTGTACCTTAAGTACAAGAAGAAAGAGCCAAAATTCTCTACCCATACCACCACTTGTGACTCAACGAGTTAAGTCCATATTTCTCAACTGTCCAAAGTTTCATAGAATGTCTGGAATGTTTGGCAAATACTTTTGGTCTGTTCCTCTTAAAATTTGTGGATTCCTGGAAAACTAGTGAGAACTGAATTCACTAAATAATGATAGCCATCTAAGTTTCAGTCTTCCTATCTTTCAGATAACCCATGGTAACACAAAACATTTTATTCCAGCAACTTTCTAAGATTATACAAGCAATGTTTAAAATGTTTTATTGTTGGGGGGGTTTGTGCCTTTGCCCCCCCCCCTGCAATAGATTTTGGCTTTTTCCAGATTTCTTATGCTGCATAGTTCTTGAGGAGAGAGAAGTTTAGTGCTGCTTATGCCATCTCTGCTTCTGCAACAAGCACAAGTAGCACAGCAGGTACTATGCTTGCGTTTAATACAGAAGGCTGTGGGTTCCACTCCCACAGTATATAGATAGATTGTTGGTATTGTACTGTGCTGTACTTTTAAAGGCGGGTGGATGCTGCATTCCTGAGAATGTCCTCTTTGGCGGAAATAACTGGTAACTATGAACCTGTTATCAGTTTGCCATACATTCCTTATTGTAATATTACTAGATTATCATTTTTAATGTAAGATAGGCAATTTATTCTTCAAGGGCAACAGGCACTTTATTTGTAGATGATCATTTTTTAAAAACAGCTAAAAATAATATTAGTTAGGGAGTCCTAAGTGTTTCAAATGTAATGTTTTGTATGGATAGTTCTGCAATAGATTGCTTAAATATTTTCCATAGAAAATATTATTTCATAATGATGATCTTTGTAGAAATTATATTGAAGCTATTCCTAGTGTTAGCTAAATCCATATATTATTACAGTTATTTGAATTCAATTAATTGCTACACTTCTCTGCTTTGAAAGAACTGATTGCATTTGCCAAAAAGCACTCAGTCTGTAACTCTACCCATCTGCTGATTTCCTCTGTTTAAATTCAGCTCATTTATTTTCTGGCTGTAGAAGGATGAACAGTTAATTTTGTTTTTATAAAAGAAGACTGTATTTTAGTTTTGCAGTTTGCACAAGTTCAAAGTTTGATACAAGTTCAAATATGAATTTAAATAAAACACTATTATGTTTATTTTGTGTGTAATATTTTTGTCTGTTCTTCAATTTGCATTTAAAAGTTAGTATATCACAATTCCACTAGAGTGAGCAGGGTTACATAATTATGTATGAAAATTTTATGTTAATCAGCACACAGATTTGTACCTATTTTTCATGTGCCTTTTTTCAGATTTCTTATGATTTCAGATTGAAAGGTATGTACAGTGGTGTTATAACATCCTCAGACGTGGATGTGATGTCCTTACTTATCAGGTGCATGACGTAGAAGGTTTTCCTAACCACTGTGGAAACTTGGTGT
Source organism: Protopterus annectens (assembly GCF_019279795.1). NCBI lineage: Eukaryota > Metazoa > Chordata > Ceratodontiformes > Protopteridae > Protopterus > Protopterus annectens. Next base: position 1,054,978,773 of record NC_056730.1, read on the forward strand.
TTGAAGTTTAGATTGCTATCTACCTGTGTTCCCAGGTCTTGCACCACCGGGTCTGAGTTTAGGGGGTGTTGTCAATACTATAATCAGTGGGGCATTCCACTTTGCCAAAGGCAATAATAAAAGCACTTTTTTGCATTTAGTTGTAGACAAAGGCACCAAACATTTGTCTTTCTTAGCCCCTCCTATAATATGTTAACATCATTGGTGGATTCAATGACTGCATCCAATTGCAAGCATCAGCAAACGTGTTAAGCCAAAGGCCATCTACTGTAGCCTGGAAAATAAATTCTGAACAATAGAGGCCCCAGCAGAGATCCTTGTGGTATGCCACTGGCGACAGCTCTACTTGTAGAGGCTGAGTCACAAACTTCGACAGTATGTGTTCTGTCGGTGAGCTAATTGGCTATCCGTCTAGTGATGTAAGGATTAATCCCCAGCAGGGAGAGTTTCTCAATGATACCTGAGTGGGGGATTGTGTCAAAAACCTTGACCAGGTCAAGAGAGGTGGTATACACTGTTTTACCTTCATCCAGGTCTTTGGTAACTTTCTTGAAGAAGTCCACTAGGTTTAATAAGCATGATCTACCCTTATGAAAGCCAAACTGATTTGAGTCTAGAGTTTGAAGGTCACCTATGCCCTTGTTGATAATGTCCATGATGATTCTTTTCATGGTCCTGCAGATGAGACTGGTTAGACCCATGGTTCTATAGTTACCCAGGGTTGGTTGATGGCTCCCCTTAGTGCAAGGGGATTACTGTTGCTGTTTTCTACTCTACTGGAACAAAAGCAGTAGTCAGGCTATGGTTAAAGAGGATGCTAGCTGGGTCCACTAGGTCATGTTTTAGATTGCTTAGTAAGCAACCTGGGATGTTATCTGGTACCACTGAAGCCGTGTTTTTAGCCTTGGAAAGCACATATATGACCTGATCTCTAGAGATACTTGGCATAGGACTGTTGACAGGTATGCTTTGGGTATGGCCTGTGGGTCCAGGGGGGTGAAGTCTGCACCAAATCTATCAGCTAGAAGGTTTGCAATTTCCTCTAGTGCAGCAATGTTTAAATTCCTAGCATTAAGCAGCAGAACCTTGACTTTGCCTCCGGTGGATTTTTTTTATTATGTCTGAACTTTTGCTGCTTTGACATTGCCTGCAAAAGGCAATATAGGAGAGCCAAGCACCTTTGCCAGTATCCAACAGTCTAAAGGACACAGGTACAGAACATCTCTGGCAAAGTAGGATGACCTGTCAACTATCACATCTCAGGCTGACAGATACTGGATCCCCATGGCCTGACACCAGAAGCTAAGCCAATTGTTGATGTTGATCATTCTTGTTTATACTGTGACATCATCCTGGGTGTCAGTACATTTTTCATATACATTCACTGTGCAGTCCATACTGTATCATGTTGATATGTGATTAGTGTTCATGCTATAATTGTCTTTATTGACATGCCCTCACCTGCTGTAGATTGCCATGTTTCATCTGTTCTTTTTCCCTGTATTCATTATTATACTTTATGTGTGTGCCCTATTCAATACACACAGTTCCCCTGACTATTTATTTATAATGCTGTCTATGTACCCTTACTGATCATTTACACAACTTTTGTTCAGTACACCTGAAACAGGTTTCTACCAAACTCTGCACTGCACACACTGTCATGTAATGTGCTAGAAATATATAAATTGCTTTCTTAATAACCCTGGTAATCATTGTGTCATTTGGCCCAAACAAACAGACCTAGTTTGCCTGTAGGCAAACAGGTTTACATGTCTGCTGTTCTCTCTGTTGCTTTACACAGTTTCCTGGTCATCAACACTGTTGCTAGCCACAAAACTACATTTGTTTATATTTAAACATTGTGTGCAGTGTATATGTAATTAGAGCTGCTGCTCACTGTACAGACACATAAACTCCGGGAAGGCTTTGTGCTAAGTATACATGGAGTTTATTGAATCTCCAGGACTATTTTCTACTGTTGTGGTACATGGAAAAAAATGCAGGCAAGTCTCTGAGAAAAAAGTGGTATAGAAGAAGATGGGTATCACAAGAAGAGGAGGAAGGTTAAATTTATTATAAATGTTAGGATGCAGAAGAGTGGGCAGGAATGGGGTCTTTTGTGTAATGTAGACAAACAGGGTGAAATATGGCAGGAAATAGAAGTATTACTGGAGAATTGAGAGGAAAAATGAATTACTACTGGCTGGCTATGAACATCAGTGGCCAGGCTTGTCCATTTTTGGGGGGGATTAAGTGAATCAGTGCTTCCATGAAAGGGACTGCAGGCCCTAGTTGCAGAGGACCACCAGTAAGGAAGAACAGAATGGGGGGGGTATAGAGACCTTCATGGAATGTAGGGATAGTTAATACTTCTATTAACAGGGAATATGTGTTGACAAAATGAGTACAGGAGAAATAGATTAAACTGCAAACAAGGAAAGTCAGAAAACTGTAATGTAGGTTACAGGTGTTCAGGGGTTTCCACCACTAGTGGATGAGGGAAAATAGGGGTTGGGATTTTGATAAAGCTGAGTTTGGGATGGGAGGCACTGCTGTAAGGATATTCAAGAATAACGGTAATACTGAGGTCAAAGACTGAAGATAACAGAATAGGGTTTTGTATCATTTTATAGCTCTAACACACTTGATGAGTTGCTCTTATAAGAGTGCAACATAGTGCTGACTGCGATACCAAGAAAGAGAGGGAGAGAGATTAATGTACATCTGTGATTTAAAAACTGCAGTGGAATCAGAGTTAGATGTTAGACAGTTAATATAGCATGATAGCATTTATCAAAGTCAAAAGATCTGATTTTATAAATATGTATATATATATATATATATATATATATATATATATATATATATATATATATTTACATGTATACAGGAAAATGAATAACTGTACCAGAGGATTTTTTAGACCGTATTTATAAAAATTAGTCTTACTGACAGACCTTTAATGGATAAAAGATCAGTGGTAGAAGGAGGATATTTTTCAGTACCAGAAAGTGCAATTCTACAGTAGTGGTATGAGATAAGGATGGAATAACATAAAATTAGCATCGACGGGAAGAATGGTGGGATGCTCAGGAAAGATTCATAAGGGAAGAAGAGAGATAATCTGAGAAATAAGAAAGGGATTATAAGTCCTGCAGAGATGTTATTGAAAGGAAGAAAGGAAAGGATGAAAAGGGAAAGTAAGAATGCTAAAGGACAGTTGAAGGAACTGGGAGTAGGACAGATAGGTCATGTTCTAGGAAGAAAGGTAGTTAGATGGTGGGTAAGGGAAGCTATGGATACAGGAATACTGACATGGAACTTGAAGTCAAGGAGAAAACAGCATGAAGAAAATCAATTAAAACAGATGAGGGAGAGCAGGTAATCAGAAAAGGAGAAATGTTGCATGCATTTAATGATCTATACAAGATTATATAAGCGGGTTGAATTAGTGGATGAGTGTTTTAGGGAAAGGATGACATGGAAAGACTTGTGTCAGGGAGGTTGTGGAGGCTATAAGTCAATTAAAAAGTAAAAAGGCAGGTAGCCCTGATGCAATCCTTATAGATAATTATAAGCTCACTGGCAATGACATACTGGAAACTCTGGCAGATGTCTATAATAGTATTATGATAAATGAGCAGCTGTCAACAGCTATGACTACAGTTACAGTTACTGTATTACCAAAGGGAAAATGAAATCCATATGACCAAGTACGTTAGTTCCATTTCCTTCTGTAAGTCTGATCAAAGTGTTTGACAAGATATTTGTGGCATGGCTGGAAAATAAAATAAAAGAAGGAATATGACTAGAACATATTAATTGTGTAAGGATTAGATCATCTGTTGACCATTAGCATGTCTTGGCATGCTTTTAAGAATGGGCAGAGGAAAACAGAAATGGAAAAGCTGGAATTATACTAAGGATATAAAATGATATGGTGAGGTGGAATTTTATGTTATGAACATCAGAAAATATAATAGTAGGGAGCACATGGATGCAAAGATTATGTGCATTATATGCTGCCTCAAAGGTAAGGATACTGGTAAATGGTGAATTATCCAAGGAAGTAAGGCTGAGGATGGGGACTGGGCATAGATATATCCTCTGTCATCTTGTTTATTATTCCTGGTGATTGAGATATTGATGCAGAAGGTGTAGTCAATACTACAAGAGAAAGACTTATTGAGAAGTAGTATTAAACTATTTCCTGATGATTCAATGTTTCTGATAGAAAATGTAGGGGATACTGTGCCTGAGTTATTGAGTTTATTTCTGAGTTTTGAATATAAAAAACTCAAGTTTGTTAAAATGCTACTACTTAATTGCGATTATCTAAGTATTTTGTTTTTGTCAAAGAAATCAGGACTAAAATTTCATCCTTTGCAATCTGTAGTAGTTACCATAAGTAACAGCCAATAATAAAATGACTTAAATCTCCCAATGGCAATGAAAGAAGAAAAGTACTCGGGGATCAATGTATTTACAATGATATGACAAATAATTGATTTAAATGCTGGAGAACTGGAGAAGAAATAACATCAAATGAATTCAATTGGGGGAAAGACTGAAGTTGTAAGAGTGATGATTTTACGGTTGGTAATGTACATCATAAGGCACCTACAATGAGTCCCAAGGCACCTTTCTTAGAAAGAGTCAAAAAAATTAATGCCAAGCTTGAGTGGAGAGGAAAGGACGGTAATATACATAGGTGAAGGCAGAGACTGAGACATAGGCGAGTAACGTGGAGCATTCCAGACTTTAGAATATACGTGGCAGTAATAAACGTGGTTCAATGTAAAAGAGGTGCAGAACATAATAGTTTTAGGCAGGTAAGCTGGGGAAAAATAGGAGAATAAAGAAAATACCATCTGTGTCATTAATAGAAAGAGGGACAGCTAAGGTAATGGGGGCCATGAGAAGAAAGAAACTTTGGCGAGGCATGGGACAGTAATATTTCTGAAGTGGTAGAGGAGAAGCTGGAAACATGGAGTAACAAGAAACTTACAGCTATAAAAGATATCTTAAATGAGGGAGTGGAACTTAACAATATTGATGTTTAATGCATTGACAGAAAATGCAAATCACAGGGGAACCGGTTATTATATTTTGTAATAGAAAAAAAGACTGAGTTAATGAATAGGCAGAATAGTAAAAGGGGAAATATGGAGAAGGGTTTATTTGCAAAGGGAAGATTTAGGTAACATTTAAGAATGGTATAACTGTAAAGATAGATAAGCATGTAGGAAATATCGAAAAAAGTGCTGGAAATTAACCTGTTATAAAAAAAGAAGTGTGTGCCAGAGAATGCAGGAAGATGAGAACATAAAACAAGGGAACTGGTAAGGAAGGTAGCTATGAGACCAGGTTTTGGCATGCAATCAAGAACTGTCCATTGATAGCATAAACAACCATGCAGAATTAAAGAAGACTGCTAGTGCTAGTGGGAACATAACAGTAAATAATTTTCAAATGGGATGGATGTACAGGAAGAGATATATGAAATAAATGTGGAGAGTTTTGTAAAGAGATGTATGGAAGATTCCCAGACAAAGGTTATTTCCAGTATATGTTTGGCTTTGAAAAGATACACATTGTTGTGGGAACTGGAAGATTGTGCACTGGTGCAATGAGTAGCCTGATGGGCGTGGTGTCAGAGGAAGGTATGGGCAGGGAAAGACCCAGTGGGCTTGAGCTTTAATCAAGAGGGTATCTGGTTATGGATAAAAAAGGCAGGGTAGGGCTTCCAGGTGGAACAAATAAATAAGTAAGAGAAATGGAAATAGGTTAAAGTTTATGAGGGAGGAAATCAGAAGATGGGTAAAGTGATGGATTCTAAAGTATAAAAAGGAGTAAAGAAAAGCAGGATATAGAAACAAAAGGGGAAAGCTCTGGAAACATATTAAAGGGGATAGAAAGGGATGTATAGACAAGTAGTACAAGATAAGATATGGTGATGTCAAATGTAAAAGTGAATGCAATGAGAGAAATTTCCCTAGAATTCAATAGTAAACACGTTATACAGCTATTAGGAGAATGGGAAAAGATTACCCTTATCTCGGCAAATGAAAATATTGCTTATAAAATGCAAAGATCTACTTGTAGATGGAAGGGGTCTTTTGTTTTTATTATAATAGTATGGCTCAGAGTTTTCATCAAGCAACAAGAGCTTATAAACAAGTCTGAAATTATCTTGTGAAAATTAGCATTTAGTTTCTTTTATGAACAGTATATGTTTAAAATTTATTCTAATGTGCATCTAGTTTGTTTTACTCTCTCATTCATTTTTGTTTGTTTGTGTCTTTCGTCTTTTTCCGGTTAGGGGTCACCACAGTGGAACTCCGGTCTGCTCATAGTTCTCAACCTTCCATCTCCAAAATGAGGAACACTAGCCCTCATAATGTGGAACAAATGGGCAAAATGTGGAACAAATACTAATGGCTTACTAACAACTTCAACTAGGAAGGCCATAGGATTGTTAAAATATGCTGGTTTTGCTTATAAAGAAGATCTTTTAATGAATTAATATGATTCATTTCTATTTACCATGGATTTCACTTAAAAAAATTCCTAACACTGAATGTGTGACAGAGTCTTTCAATGTGGAACACTGAGCAACTTTGAGGAACATGAACTTTTTAAGAACCCAAATGAGGTACGTTCCTTATAATGAGGTACACTTGAGAGGTATGGGTCCGCTAATGATTGGCAGTTGATTTTTACATACTGGCTTGCCAGGCCTGATGCACAACCTTCAACGAAGGTACGCCCATTCACACGTCTCCACATAGAAGACGCTCTAGCTGAGAATTGAACCGGACAGCGTCTTACTGTGAGGCGACAATGCTACCACAGAACCCTAATGCAAATACTGTGTGCTTATTTGTGTAGTAACTGCAATTACTATCCAAGATTTCTTTGGCAGTCTGTCTATCTCTGACATCTAGAGGTAAAGTATAGCCTGCACATTGTTTAATGCACCTAACGTTTGTCATAGCTTGCATTTCTATGAATTCTGCAGCCTAGCCCAAATTCTTCTCTTAGTGAAGTCTCTCCTGTCTTTTCCAAAGCACCACAATACAATAAAAAAGAGAAGTAAGCACATAATATGCTCACTATCATTGTCAGGCTGCCCTCTAATTGCCAAAGACATATGACTCTTGAAGACTCTCGTGAAGGACCAATGTTTCTGTTTGGCAAACTTGACAGCACTGATACTTACATATGAATCCTGTTACAAAGAGCTTATTAACTGAGTATTTGTTGTTTTATACAGGTATAACCACAACTGTATTTTATTTTTCTACACCGTATAAAAAAATAGTTGGGATGTTAGGCTTTTAAGCTGGAGCAATGCAGTTACTTATCATTAGACCCTCTATGTATTCCATGTGACTGTAATTAGTGTAACAAAATTTGTTCTACTGCTGGATTTCACCCGCAGGGAAAGACCTGTGGTGATGAAACTTCTAAGTCAGCAAAGAGAAAATTAAGGGGATGAAACTAGGTACATAATGAAAAGCAGAAAAAATATGACATTCCAGCTATGTTATTCCCTCCATGCTTACAATGCATGCATGTGTAAAACTAAGGTCATTTTACAAATACAGAGATACACTGAAATAAACCTAAATACATTCTACCTGACCACATTTCAAACTGTTGCAATACTACATGCATCTTCTTTCCTCCAAATGTACTAATTAAACCTAATCAGGAGGCCTCATGCTGCCATAGTAATGATAAATGACACAGCAAGGACTTCTGCTGTATTCTCAGCAGAATTTCCTATTTCTGAACATCTGGTCTGTCATTGAATTGGGTTAATAAACTATACAGTTATGTATGCAAAGAAATAAAGTGATTTTATACATCATAGCTGTAGAAGGGCCAAACTTAATTGGAACTCATTATGGATACATAAGCTTTCTGTAGCACTCTAGTTGCATGTACTAATGATTTTTGATTATCTGAGGATATAATTTAGGAGTCTTAGGCTTTTACTCTGCTATATTATAAATAAGCATCCATGATGCTGCACTATGGCAAACAGAGCTTTAGTAAAGTGAATACAGCTAAAGGAGTGATTTACTTGCAAAACAGCTTTCATTCAATAAGACCTTATGGGTTGCATAGGTGAAGGTGAAGATTTCTACTGCCCACTTAAAAGAGAATTATGCAGATGAGAATTGTCCCTGTACATAACATGTATAAATACACCTAAGCATTTAAATTTTCAGGTGCTAGATATGCATGCAGGTTTATTATAAAAGGAGTCATCAGCTATTCATTATCAAGTATTATGTTGGAAATAAAAAAAATAAATAAAATGTGAAGGTTAAGAGTTCTAAACCAGCCCGAGGTGATGGACATTTAATTATAAACTTCTTCACAAGACCTCAAAAATCAAAGATTGGTTCATAGATCATCTGGCTTTATTTCACTTTCACTTGTATGTTCACCAGATCAAAAGGGAAAGTATGACCTGTTAGCCCTCAGTAAGCTTGACTGCCATAATACTATGTTGATGTTTTCTATTTCTTATATATAGAAGTTATTTTTAGGTGATATTAATTACTGATTTCTCCTAAATATAAGTGGGTAATTATTCCATAATGTCTGAAATTGTTGTGTAATACATTTGTCACATTTTTTCTTATTATTAACATTTCATTTTAGTATTAGGTTTCCCATCATGACATAGGCTCCCTTAAGAGTACATTTTAGGCATAGACATTCAAGTAGGACTGAATCAGATGCTGCATTGTTGGGCAAAGGTCACCCTTAAGTAACTTCTAAGAAACAGAGTACACAGGTAGTTCCTGAAACCTTTCAGAATAGTTCAAGCATTACAACCATGTCACATTTTTCTAGTAGGGAATCATTGTAGTTTTTCAAATTCTTTAGGAGGTCTTTTCAAAAGTTAAACATCACTATGTGCAATAATGAGTCAGATCAGTGAGACATAAAGTACAATGTGCACATATAATGACCTCCGTGGAGTGGCCGGACATGCCCCTTTGAATTAGATGGACTACAGAATATGCTTTTCTGGCTTTGGCACATATAAACTGGTCAGAGTTTAAATTATCTTACCATTGTTACTAAATCTTTAAGAAAAGCATAAGTAAGATAGCTTGACCCTAGAGAAGACAGACAAAGAAAGTAATTTTTTTTCCAAGTCTCCAATGTTACATTTACTAATGATGTCAAAGGCAATGTCATTACAACTGCACTAGGTGTGTATTTTCCATGGACCATCTTAGGAGCCTTCAGCATCATCTATTTAAGTGACCATGTTACAAAGTTTGAAATTATCAACACACATAGTTTTCTATAAGTCAAATTCTCTTGGTTTTATATATAAGAAGAATAGTCCAGAAAGAATTATCACCAATGCAGAGCCCTGTAGAAAACAATTGATCTGCTTTATTAGGATACACGGGTAATGTACTACCCTGACTTACTGTGTCCTTTTGTTTAATTATTGCATTACCCATCAAATAATATATGATTAACATACTACTAATTTATCAGTTAAAACCTTGTGTGATATAATGAGGAATGTCTTAGCAAGTCAAAAGTCAAGCTTTGCTAGATTTTTCTTTTTCTTTTGTTTTTTACTGATTGTTTTTTCTTTGTGACCTTTTTACTCATTGTTTTAGTTTGTTGTCTGGGATATTTTCCAGACATCCTAATAATTATGGGTATCAGATGGGTATGACACCCTTGTCTTTTTAAAGGTTAGCCAAACATTCCACTTATGTTGTGCTGATGATTCCATAAGAAGGGTGAAACATGCATGCCCGTAGCTAGTGGGGTTTGGCTTTATTGGCCTGAATTTGTCCATAAATAGACTTAAAAAGAAAAAAGGTGATGAGCATTCAGAATTGCCTTATAGCTGAAACACCTGATGTCCTTAAAGGGTCATTTGCATATATCCTATATTGCCTCTAATACAAGAGGTTTAAGGAATCACACAGTGGAAAGTCTAGCCTTGCTAGATGTTTTTTGGTTTTTTACTGATTGTTTTTTTCTGCATGACCTTTTGACTCATTGTTTTAGTTTGTTGGTTGGTATAGTTTGCAGACACCCTAATGGTTATGGATATCAGCTGGGTACGACAAACCTGTGTTTTGTCATTGAATGTTTTCAGTTTGAAGTACAGTCAAGAAATACTTCAGATCTGTAGGGGGCATAAAGTGTGCACTAATTAGATTATAGTATTCAATAGCACCAACATGAATTGTAGCATGAGTTGTCTGAAGTCCTATTTCCCCGAATTTCAGCTTTGAAGTGTTCTTATACAAATATTGAAACATCTCCATCTATCGCGTAAGATGTGCAACAATAAAAAGCAATATACACTTGGCATTTGTGATATATAGTTTGAATCTCTGAACTACATTTCAGAAATGATGCAGATAATCATAAGCTTCCATGCAGGGGAAAACTTTAAATCATCAGTTTTATAGCTGAGACTCCTTGATTTTATTTTAGGAAGGATTCCTTGACCTCTGATTTGTCTACTACAAACATATATATTTTGTCTTGGAATTTGAAGTGGTCTAAAATATAATATGCACTCTTTATTAACATGTTCGTATCCTTAAACTTTGACAATAGATTCATGTGACCACCTTAAGAAAGATGAACAATATATTAATTAAATGACACATTTCTGTTTTAAGATTGCAAGAAAGTGATGGCAAGACATTTCCTGGAAAAATATAAGCCAAATGACATTGAAGAATTCAGCTGATGGAAAGCAGTGCTACATCTGCTTTGTTAAACCCCCCTTCTCACTGAGATTGCTGCATAATGGGAGTCTTTCTGAGTTGCATTGATCTTTGTATACATTATTTAAAATGATATGGTGCAGACTGTAACCATATCCCACCCTAATAGTTCTTTCTCCAAAAATATTGTTTTCTTTGGAAACAAATGTTAAACTCATTTCATTTAACTATGAATGGGATTAATGCCCTGTAGTAATCTTTTCAACAACATTCTCAAAGCTGCTGGAGTGTGGAAATACACCCCGTTCAATACAGGTCACAAGAGAATAAGCCCATTTACTTGAGGTCCAGCAGTTGTAGATTTAATTGCTTTCCCTTCAGGTTTTCCATTGCCAATTGCTTATGCCATGTGTTCTTAAGTATAGTTGTTCAGTGCATTGACCTTGGTTCCTTTATTTACACTTCTTATCAGCTGGGCTTGGGAGTGCCTTCTGTGCGGAGTCTGCATGTCCTCCCCATGGTTGGGTAGCGTTCGAAAGACATGCGTGCGTAAATGGGCATGCCTTCGTTGAAGGTTGGGTGTCGAGCTGGCACCTCAGCGTTTCGTAAAAATCTACTGCCAATCATTAGCGGATCCGAGTTCCGCTGTGGTGACCCCTTACCAGGAAAAGCCGAAAGACAAACAACAACAACAAGTTGTTGCAGCAAGGTCCAGGTATGTGGGTTTAAACTGTACTGCTTAAAACTCTATGACTTCATAATTTTGGATAAAAAACTGAGACTTGTTTTGTTTTTACTGTTTTAACTGCTTACTTTTTTCTGAGTTGGAACAACTTCAGAGTAAGAATACTAATGTGAGAGGTGTGTAGGGGTGAACCCTCCCACACACAGAGGGGACATAGGAAAACTACCTCCTTAACAAAAAAAAAACTTGATTTAGCTTGTAGGTTTTATAATTCCATGAACCTTATTTTCCATGAGAGTCTTTATGTTCACATCTTATGTGTACTTGAGCGAACAGGCTCATGAAATTACATCAGAACATTTGTATTTGCAGGTGGTGCATATTGAGGTATTTTAGTGGAAAAAGGTGGTTATGTAACTTAGGGTTGCTGGAGGTGAAGTCTTCTTTTGGGGATATGGAAGGCCCTGATTCTCATAGAAAACTCTATAAATATATATATATATATATATATATATATATATATATATATATATATATATATATATCCCATATTATGGAAGCAATACTCTTGATGAATTGTGAACTACAGAACTACCCAAAAACCTATACACATATTACTCTTTTCTGGTTTGAGAACAAAATGTTTAAATAAAATTTAAAATTTTAAAATTTAAAATTTAAATAAGCACTTAAACTGTGTTTGAAGTGTATGAAAAGAGGAGGCTAACTCCATGGAGGCAGCAGATAAAACACTGACTACACCACAGATGATCTCAGTTTTATTATCAGCCCAGACACTGAAGTAGATGGCAAGAGGAGGGCGGGGGTGAATTAGGCAGCTGCTGCTATTGTACCCATTGCTGGGAGGAGTACAGCTCAGTCATTGCAATGATAATGTTTAGGGTGAGACAGCTCAAGAAATAAAACACTCTAACAGGGAATATGTTCTTGGCTTTGCCAAACTAGTGAGGATAGTTTCTGAGTGCACAGAAATGCACATATGTAGGGGAAGCATTGAGTGATGCAAGCTTCCATGGTGCTACAGGTGCACACTTCAACTGTTGGATGAGGGATTAGGATATAAGAAAAACACACCCCTTAGCTTTGCATCATTAATGGTGTAACCTTTTGAGTAGGATGACTGATTAATTCCATAGACTGGACTTGATTATAATTTAAAAGGATTCACATTGAAATGCTCAGATCACCCTAATCTGGGGTGGACGGTTAAGCTAGAGCCTCATGTTGATTAGAAAGAAATACGCCCTGTTACCTTTGCAAAGTAGATGGGTGAGGCAGTAACCATCATTGTGACTACTTGGATTATGACTTCCTCTGGCTGACTCACCTAGTAATAAGATCATCACTGAATGAGGAGCAAATTAGCTCAAGACAGCCAAGAGGAATGCTGATGGTTGGCAGGCAGCGAGGCAAAAATTGTGTTAGATAAGGATACAAACATTGCAATACTGTTATGTAGCTGCAGCTGACTTGCTCTGAAGAAGTCTTTAGTGTGCATACGTAACAAAACTGTGTCATGACTTGATAAAGTAAGGAGGATATATGTGCTGAACCTTTAGCATCATTCTGCTGTACAAATTATGGGAGAGAACTAGAACATAGGCTTCTGCAAAGGTTATTTACATAGTCATTGTTTGGTAACCAGGTGAGTGGACAGGTAGAATTACCTTGTTCAGCCAAGCCGCTGGTTCTCATTTATAAATCATACAACTGCAGAGGCAGAATCAACTTTTGGGACAGATAAAAGAAGCTGCTCCTTACATTTCAAAGAGATGGCTATTGCATTAATGAAATGCTTTGAATAAACAGACGTGTGATACATTACAGTTCAGGATAATGAAAAAATTGCTATAGCTTTCAAAATCCAACCATCCATCCATCCACAACCTTTTTCCTATTTTTGCATATGGGATCTATATTTATTAGATTAGAACAAGGCCATTGATTGGATAATTGTCAACAATTCTTGACTAATTTTCAGGTTTCATGTCTTATGGTGTTGATATCTGTGAAATGGCATTGCCATTTTGTATCTTTGGACTGAATATATAACTTTATAGTTTATGTGCATAACACATCATGCTGTTTAAGACTCCTTGTTTATTATAGGAGTACCTCTGCTGATGTTTTAGGATACACTGGAGTCACTCGATTTCCAAAGGCTTGGCCTCCTTTACTGTATGGATCACGTGCTGGACTTCAGTAATAACTGCAGTCATCAGTTTGTAATGCTCATAATCTCCATAAAATACATTCAGTTGAATGGCACAATATCTTACAAGAGGGAGTAAGGTGTGGAGTACAGTACTGTCAAATGGTATGTTCAAAAGATGATTATCTTGTGCTTAATTACATCTGCAGATGACTTATGTGAGAGGAGATTGTGAGCTGGATTTTGCCAATAGCTGTCTTTTTACAAGATTTGGCTCAGTCACAATAACAGCTGGTGTACAGTTGCTGCTTACCCTAAATGACAATTCTTATTTGATTCTTCATTTGAAGTTTTGTAGTCAAGGTCGTAGCTGTGGGCACATTTACAGGTATTTGTTCATGTTATTTGAAATGGAAGCTATTGGTTAGTGATATTTTACACAACTATATACTTAGTTACTTGTTGGGTCTATTTCTATGCCACAGTTTATTAGTGACAGCTAGGCACACTACTTGTCTCACAGCTTGTTTTGGTGACAGATATATGGTATACTTCCTCTTTGTATATTATACTTACATCATTACCAGTTTACTGGTTTTCTGCTTAATTGCTGGAAAATAACTTTGAGCAGAATAACTGATTGCATGCTCATGTGTCCCTTACAGTCTTGTTTACCGTGAGATACTTTACTTACTCCAGCTTTCAAATTACTGACAATGCCTTAAGGATCTGGAAATTGAGCTCAACACTCCTACATAGCTCCTGTCTATTTAAACTGCAGTGCCCTACCTTAACAAAGACTGTTTCCTACCTCAAGCTATTATTATATTTTTGATGGTTTGTCATTTTTTATATCCAAAAATCTCTTTTGGTACTTCCTAGTACTAGTTTAATACAAAGGTATTTACAGAATCCATTTTTCTTCTTTTACATTTTCATGCCTACATTTCTATAATTCCTCATACTTTATAATTTTTTCTCTAACCCTTTCAAACCCCATATACAATGTGAGTTGTGAATGTTTATTGATCTTTGTAGGTGGTTTAATCATACCTCATTGTTTTACACTACTTAGATCTCCTCTTACGCATTTGCACCCTTCATCAACATTTTATACTATATATTTCCACCATGTGCCACACATACCTGCCTCACCATCTGCATCTCATCCATAATTTGTTCATCTCCACCACTTCATCCCATCTCCACACACCCATAATGGAAGTGTATAGTTTTTTATGCACATACTTGCCTACCTACATTAGTCTCCCTAATGTTATTCTGCACTTTAAAACACCATCCACTACTTCACCAGCCCCCATTAAACCTGAACACTTATTTAGGATATATACTATTTTACATACTGCATATCGTCACATCTATCCTTGCACATGACATTGCACTTAGTCAAAGATACTGCCACAATGGTCTTTCCAAATCTATTCATTCCCCTGGGATTCATTAACACCTACGGTAAGTGTGCACTAAGTGTATACTTTTCTGAGTGAACAGACAACACTGCCATAACTCACGCCTCCTTCCTCTTAATTGTAGTTTTCCTACTGATTTTCTTGCAGCCTTAAATACTGAGGGGGATTCATAAAGGTTACCACAAAATGTAGACTACATGTACACCTACTATAATCTTTCTAAGTGACTAGAAAGCACAACAAATGTGGAAGGGATGTTCTTGTATACAGATCATGTACACTTAGTGTAGGTGGTATTGAATCTGGTCCATCTTGTAAAAAACACAAGAAGAACCTAGTCAAGCTAGAGCTTTCACTGAGGAATACCTTAAACCTCCTATAATAGATGCCCATGGGATATTTCATGTAGTTTTTTACTAATTTCTTGTCTGTGTGACCTTTTTACTCCTTAAATCTAGTCATCTTCCATCCTTGCACCAGTGGTGGCTGGTGACTTCAAATTAAAGGAGGGCTGCAGGAGACAGCTGAATGGGTGGGGCCAATGGGAAGGGTTGGGGCCAACTAGAAAGGAGCTATGCTCAAAACCACAACAACTGGAACTTTAATTAAATACGCTGCCCTGGGTGCCAAACAGTCATTACGAGAGTCCAATCAAGACAAAATGAAGTGTAGAAGAAAAATATATTTCAATGCATTGGCTACATGACAACTTACTTAATATCCAGATGGAAACAGGTTGTGAGGCATGAAGAAATAAATTACTTTTTAAATACATTACTGGAATGCCAATCAAAATCAAGTATAAAAAAACAAGCAGCACTCAACTCAAACCACTACTCCTTGCACTGCAGTTCTAATTATAATTTATATTCAGCTTTATAAAATTACCAAGTAACATGCTGAAAGTCGCAATCTCTGTGATACCCCCACTTGTAAAAATGTTTCTTATCCAAAAAAGACCAGCTGCCTGACATAACTATCTACTTGTTTCATGAAGAAGACATGATCAAAGTAAAAAATGAACAGCAAACAAGAAACAAGCTCAAGATAGATTGCTTAAAGGATTCCTGCACAAGTTATGGACCACACATGATAGATTGGCATTCTGTTTAGTTTACGGGTAAAGCCTGCAAAGATGACTGCAAGTCTCCAACAAATGTAATGAGCTTCTGAAAATACTGTAATCCTGTCCTTTTATTACAAATACTGTCATATGCATTTCAATATCCAAGGCTTAAACATTATCTGGTTATGTAAATATTCTCTGCATGGCAACAACGAAAAGGCTTTCAATGCTGGTAATTCTTTAACAGCATGCTTATTAAAGCTTACTTACACCTTACAATCTCTGACAAGCTTACCTGATGGTCATTAAATCATTGCTACTTAAACAGAACAACAGGGCACTGTGACAGCATGCATTTCCTGAATAATAAGAAGCATAAATCAACAGTATAAAAATAAGACAGAAAACGAGTACATTCTACAAAATCAAGGAGAGATGAAAAGCCAAGGTCGTACTTGTGGTCTACCTTGGATGGGGGAATACTCTGCACACTTACACTGCATAACTGCTCCTTGCCTTCCTTGGACACATCCAGAGCCACTACAATGGGGAGTGGGGTGCAACAAGTATGTCACAATTTGAAATGTCTCTGGCTGACGGTGATGGCTCTGACACTCATACCTTTCAACTTCAGAGCAAGAAATCTGGACAAAGCCATACATAGAATTAGAAGTGGGACACAGGCCCAAAAATAAGGACAATCTTTAAATATTGCTCTTATTAACTAAGATAATAAAACAGTATTAGGTCTTGCATTAATATGAATTTTCTGAAGGGTATGAAATCTGAAACTCAAATGTCTGCCATTATTTTCTAATTTCAATCTTTAATGACTTGCCACTAATTTGCCAGAAAACCACAATTTTATGAAAAACAGACCAATAATGTGATGCAAAAATATAAAGTTGCCACACAATACAGCTGGGAACCTGTCAAAAAAGAGACACCTTTTTAATATTAACACTGTTAACTTGATCAACTAACAAAATAAGAGCATCTACATGCATTTCTGAAATAAAAGTAATCTATAACTCTGATCATTACAGTTATATATAATTGTAAACCCCTCCACGTTTTCTTCCAAAATTGCCATTTTGAGGAGGGATTATTAGGGGAGAGCAACATTTTGGGCCAAAATTGGGGACAATTGAGAGGTTTGGATATTCCTAATTCTACAAAGCGATTTGCACGTACCTCTCAACCTCATAATGCAGGAAATCTGGACAAGGCCAAATATATTGGGGGAACATACAAACACTACTAAAAATTGCTCTTGTATAAACTTAAGACAGTTGATAGAATAACAGGTCTTGCATTAGCATGCATTTTTCTGAAGGTTATGATGTCTGAAACTCAATGTCTGTCATTTAATGACTTCATTCCTAAATTATTTGCTAGAAAACCACAAATTTTATGAGGAACAAACCAAAAATAAGAAGCAAATATCTATTCATTCTGCAAAAATATGGACAACTGAGAGGTATAGTTCAACTGGGGCTGTCTGAGTTTGCTACTCTTCCCCCCCTCACAAAATCATGGTTGAATGGTGCCTCCCCCCTGCAGCCATTCCAATGTCCCATTCCTTGGTTATTTTGCCCCGTTTACCATAAACAATGTAATGTGCATACTGCTTTACTTCTGCAATGATTTAGATTTCATTTGAAAGTTTTATTTTGCATTTTACAGCACAAACCCCAATAGATATCTGTTAAACAAAGCAATGCAGTCTCACAATGAAAATAGACTTAGCATTAAAACTTCTCTGCCCTTGAAACTCACATGCATTGAAACAGCATTGAAACCCAAATTCAAAGAAAATACATTTTGCCAGTGGCAGATAAAGATTAACTTTGGGCTGTTTTCAAAATCATAGGCCCCTTGAACATGAAACATACACATGCTCTTTGGTACACCTTCCTGACTGTATTACATTATATTCCTTGTACAATACAGTACAGTTGCTAGAGGGCATTTTAAATGTATTGTTTTAAACATTTTTCCAGTAAACAATGAAACAAAATGCATGCACCAATGACAAAACTGCCCAATTCAGAACATTTCCATTATAAAAAGTCTACTCAACTTTCTATAGTCCACCAGTATCAGTAAATATGTACAATCTCTGAAGTAGTAAAATCCACATTAAAGAAATCTGTAACTAATAAAGAGGTTGCTGCTAGCAAACAACTTTATATGTCATTGTTTCATCTACAAATAAAGTGTCTGTTGCCCTTGAAGAATAAATTGCCTATGTTACATGCATTAAAAAAATGATAAGCTAGTAATACAGCAATAGGGAATGGATGGCAAACTGATAACAGGTTCATAGTTACTAGGTATATTTGCCAAAAAGGACAGCAGCATCCACCCCCTTTACAACACAGTACAGTATCAGCAATGCATCTACCTACTGTGGGAGTAGAATCCACAGCCTTCTGCATCAAAAGCAAGTACACTACCTGTTGTGATATTAACAATGCAAGACAACTTAGCATAAGCAGACCTAAACCTTTGTTCCCCTCCAGCTCTCAGCTCCTTGTAAAATCTACTCGACACTCAGCTGTATCTCTGAACTTTGCAGCACAAGAAATCTGGAAAAAGACAAAATTTATTGGGGGGGGGGCAAAAGGCCAAAAACCAGGGATGCATTTTAAACATTGCTTGTATAATGTTGAAAAGTTGCTAGAATAAAATGCTGCGCTACCACCATACATTTCACTACTATGTCTTGAACCCAGGGGATCCTGTGCAAAACAGTCAGATAAACATACCACTATGCCAAATCAACTGAAACAGAGGAAGACAAACTTAAATGGCTACCATTTAGTGAATTCGGTTCTCACCATAGCTGTCAACCTCTTAGCAAAAAACACATGAAAAAAGCCAATAATGTGGGAATACAGCTGCCAAACATATTCATTGAATTCAGTTCTCACCATAGCTCTCAACCTCTTAGCAAAAAACATGTGGACAAAGCCAGTAATGGTGGGAATACAGCCCCCAAACATTTAGTGAATTCAGTCCTCACCATAGCTCTCAACCTTAGCACAAAATACTTGGACGAGGCCAATAATGGGGGAATACAGTCCCAAAAATATGAGCAAATTTCAAATATCCATGTTATAAACTTAGACAATTGCTAGAATAAAAGGTTTTGTTTTACCATGTGCTTTCTGAAGAATATAAAGTCTGAAATTCAAATGTCTGTTATTTTTAAACATTTGTTACTCAGGAAACTAGTCTGACTTGGAACAAAACAAAGCCAGTTTTCAGCCGAGCAGGGAGAAGCACTCCAGACACATCTTTGTAAGGGATGGGAGGACATGCAGACTCCACACAGAAGGCACCCCAGCCAAGAATCAAACCAGAGAACCTGTAGCTGTTAGGCAACAATGCTACTAGTGCACCACTGCACTACAAACCTTTGCAAGGAAAAATGAAGATACAGAAACCACAGATTTTATGAGGAACAGAACAAATATGAGGCAAAAATCTGCAATTTTTTACAAATAGTGGTAGGTAGGGAATTGAGGTCCTTACCACCTGCATCCAAGGTACAGGGTTCAAGCCTGAGTATCGCTATCCACCACTATGTGTTAACAGGGGCATTTCACACACACACACACACACACACACACACACACACACACACACACACACACACACACACACACACACACAGAGCAGCAAAACTCCACTACCTGTAAATGTGTCTAGAATCACTCAAAGCAGCAAACCTCCACACACACAAGGTCCAACTCCATTGTCTGGAAGCAGCAAACCTGCTCTTGACTTCAATGCTTCCCTGCAAAAGCTTAAAACTCAATGTACCTCTCTCCTGACTGGTCCTGTGGTTGAATCCCTGCAAGAGCTTAACCTCACCTCTCTCCTGATTGGTCCTGTCTGTGGATCAAACAGTCCGGAGCTCCTCTGTTCTGTGCGGTTGTCTACCGCACAGATTCCTGGGCATCTGTGGGGCAGAAAATACCTTCCCTGTATCTGGACTGCTGACTCAGGCAGTCAGAGTTCACACAGATTCCTGGGCATCTGCAGGCCAGGCTGAGTGTGTCCTCGCATGGGTGGAAGTTCCGGTACTTGTAAAAAATAACATTTTTTTGTTTTTTAATTTTATGTTTCACATTTTTTATTTCTTTTGTTTCTAGGTGGGAGGGCTGCAGTCCTATAGCACAAGCTGCCCCTGCCTTGCACTCACTTTATATGGTTCATTGTCAGTTGCATCCCAGTTCATTCATCTAAGCATTCTTTTTTTTTGGGTGTTATATTCTTAATCAAACCTTACCCAAATATGTAACACCTCCTCCATTCAAATGCTATTAATTAGCAGTAGACATATTAAGTAAAACAACTTCATACTGTTACAGAATATAAATCTAAACTTTCTGAGTGTTTCACAATTTAGGCTAATTGAATTATTCACTCTGACTTTGATTTCTCTCAGTCGGTGTAGGGCTTCAGTTGATGAAATGTACTTGGATTGGGTATCACTATTTCTTCTGACAGGTACAATTTTATCTCAGCACTTGCAAATATATTCAGTGGTTTCTGTAATAACATCTTGCTAATCTTTTAAAATAATCAAACCTAGCCCCATTTTTATTTCTAGTCTGCTTTTAAGTACAGGAGTCTCTTTGCTGAAAGAAAAGTGTATGTTCTTTTTAAATTTCTCAGCTGCCATTTCTGCAAACACTGGTGAGTACCATTCAGCAAATAAACATTGGCTTTCAGTGTAGTAAAGTGCATGGGGACTTTTCTATAAAAGTAATTTCACTGTTTATAAAGCTCTTTTTACAAAACAGGAAAATGAAAAGTACTACACATCTGTAGTCTGTGTGCTTAGACTGACCACCGCTGTAAAGGCTACTGACAACCAGTATTGAAGATGGAGACAAGGAAACAGCTTGTCAAAAATACAACTGCTTTTTGCATTCTGTTCAGAAACAGTGTTTATGCCATAAAATGCAAGAGATTAAATACTAAAACAAAAGTGACTGTGCTGTATATAAAGATCCTGGCTACGATTAAGAAACATACCAGAAAATATACAGTGCTCCCTATACTCAGATGATTGAATTAAATATGCCAGCAGATTTTTAGGTAAGTACTAGGCTAGCTGTCCTTCTGGGCCATTTTATGCCTAGCCACTTTCTCTTTTGGTGTTTGAATTAACCTATCATATTTGGTGTTAGATTGCCTTTGCCAATCCCATGGTCTATAATTATATACTTCCCCTAATAAGAACAACTTGTATCATAGCATAAATAATTTGAGGGGGCCCATGCTTGGGATAAATCATTTAGAAACTGCCTCTGTCCATTAGTAGTACAGGGGTAGTCCAGGGGTAAATTTTCTTTTTCCCATCCATAGAGCTAAGTTCCACTTAAATATGGACAGGGATGAGCTTTGTTTTACATGCATGGAGATTATGTTCCAAAGCAGTGATATCCTCTGCGAGAAACACCTGTCCCTACAAATCAGTCTGTTGATGTTACAGAAGAGGTTTAGATCTCTAGACCAAGTGTTTCTGATTACATTTAACTTGCTGACATACAGTAAATCCATTAGTATCAGGTCGGATGATGCCCTATATGTTAGACTCAGGTCACCTCTTATTAGTCTGTAGGATATTGAATATAGTGACAGGGTTTGAGTGGGCTCATGTAGAACATGTTGTTTAGGCCTTGTATCCTTTTATGTGTCTGGACAGATACATGCCAAAGGGGCATTATACCCAATGAAAGGCCTAATGAGGGCTGACTAAAGGGGGACAATGACATCCCTAGATCTAGACACAATACCTTTGTTTATAAGCTATCACTATAGAAGGACTTTCTTATGACAATGGACACATGTTGGTCAAAAATTAGGTCACGGTACACATAAGTTCCCAAATCCTAAACAGCTGGGTCATTTCTTAGGGGTTTATTGTCAATGTGTTAGTTCTCCAGCATAGATAACTTCCCAAAGGATAAAATAATGCATTTTTTGGCATTTAGCTTCAGTACATGATTTTGGGACCCACTGTTTATTTAGGCCATCTTTCCTGCAGGATGGTTAATTTGTTTGGGGATTCAGTGATGACTTCTAGCTTGCAGTCATCTGAAAAGTTACTCAGCCAGGCCCCTTTGGTATATGCTGTTACTTCAGAGAGAAAATTCCAAACAGTATAGGTCTCAGCAGAGGACCCTTGGGGATTCCACTTGTGACTGGCCTCTTTGAGGAGGCACACGCCCTTATTTTGATTTCATGCATCCAATTTGTGAGCCAGCCCAATCCAGTAGGTGACTTAGGGATTTCTTCCCAGTTTATTTAGCTTTTCTATTATTTATGAGTGGAAGATTGTGTCATGAGCTTTGGTCAGGATGAGGTATGTACCATTTGCCTTCATTCATTGCTTTGGTGACTTTTTCAAAAAAGTCCACTAGGTTGAGTAAGCATGACCTGCCCTTGACAAATCCAAACTGAGTTCCATTGTTTGGAGGTTTTTAATATCCTTATTGATTAGTTCCATAATAAGTCTTTCTGTAGCTTTGCATATAAGGCTGGTCAGACTTATCTGAAATTGTCTGGGTCTACGGAAGGTCCTCCCTTATGCAGGGGATTTTCAGTAACTGTTTTCCATTCACTGGGTACAAAACCTGTGTGGAGGCTAAGGTTGAAAGGTGCAGTTAAGGATGTGACAAAATTATGCTTCATGCTTTTTAAGATGCCTCTAGGGATATTGTCAGAACCCATCAATGCAATGTTTTTAGCTTTTGATACCTTTTTTAGGATATGGTCTTGTGCGATACCTGGAGGCTAGCCAGATTCAGATATATATCTTGAGGGGTAAACAGAATGGAGAGAAGGGGTAAAGTTAGAGCTAAATTAACTGGCTAGAAAGTTAACTATATCTATAACCTCATTGCAGGTAGCATCATTCACAATCACCCCAATGCATTGCTACATTGTATTTTGAGACTACAAACATAACTACAAAAGGCCTTGTGATTGTCTTTGGCTTGGGTAGCTGCTTCAACATCAAACTTACCTTTGGTGGATTTTATTAAGCTCCTGAGTTGTTTGTTTATTTCAGTGATGAGGTCTCTATCATTCTGGGAATTTTTTTCTTCTTTTGGTCAATATTATCTTCCTTTTTCTGTAAAGCTTGTTGCTATTATGGTTCCACTATCTTGTGTTGTTTCTAGGATTTTCCCTGCCCTTGTTCATACAGGATATAGCTGTATCTATGCAATATGCTGGCATGGTGCAGTAGTGTACATTTCCACATATTCAGTGGAGTTAACTAGGTTTGGTGAGGACTTAAAACTTTACAGTGTATCACTTAGGAGTAGAGAGTTTATCTTGGAGAAATTTCTAAAGGTACCTTGGGTGGAAGGGATCTCTTTTTCCAGTTTTGCTTTGAAGGAGACTGCTTTATGGTCAGACATTGCACTGGCTGGATGGTGCAGTGGCACAGCGGTTGTGTTGTCACCTTACATCAAGAGGTTCTCCAGTTTGATTCTCAGCTGGGGTGCCTTCTGTGTGGAATCTGCATGTCCTCCCTGCATTCTTGTGGGTTTCCTCTGGGTGCTCTGGTTTCCTACCATGTTACAAAGATATGTATCTGGAGTGTTTCTCCCTGAACCTCTGCTAAAAATTGACTTTGTTCCAAATCAGACTTTCCCAGTAAATAAAATAAACATAACAAGTGATGAAGATACACAAAGGGTGGTTCACGATGCCCCCATATTAGAAAGGACAAAATCTGTCGTAGAAGCCCTTCCAAAAATTTATAGCCCATGATGCATCCATTTTGATCTTGAGGATAACTGAAGTGACTTCTTTTTACTTCCAGGGGCTGAATATTGCTGTGGCACATCTGGAAGTCCGTTTGTGAAATCAGTCCCCCATTTGCAAAGCCTGTAATCTGTTAATAGACTTTTAAACCAGTAGGAAGACCTGCAAAGACATTACTTACACTAAGTAAATGTAGACAATGCCAGAAACACTGAATTTACATATTAGAGAAATGTAAACACACATAATAATCTTTTATAAACCTGATAGTTTAACTAAACTGAGTTTTGATGTCATGCTATAATCTAGATTTAAATAATTGGATTAAAAAAGAAATGATTTACATAATATCTGATAGGGAAGTGTTCAATGAGAATTTTCTAACCTCTACATAGATAATATATCCATAACAAATCCATTCCTATATAATTATAGTTAAAGTTTTTTTTCTATACAAGTCACCTAGTAAATATATTAGTAAATTGAATGCATACATGATTTTATTATATGTTTAAAGGATGTGTTACTGCAAATCTACTGGTATACCATAGTTTAGAATAACTCATAAATGATACCTTTTAATGTCTGCATTTCATAGTTAAATGTTATGTGATAAATTAATGTATGCATCAATGACTATAAGGATTTTTTTTTAAAAAAAATATTCAATTACGGTTGTAGCTTTGGTATTGATGTGTGATCACACAGGACCTCAAATGGATATGTTAGATCTAATGTTCTGATTTGGAAAACTTTTGTTTAATATTTGGGTTAAATGTGGAATAATTTAAATACCTAATATATTAAACTTGTCAATATCCCTTCAGTTGAGACATGACTAAGTAAGACAGAGATATGTATCTTACCTGAGTCACTGAGTAATTAACTATCTGAATATCTAATATACTGCTAACGAGGTTTGAAAACCATTTACAAGGGGATCAAGTTTTACAGTGCTTATAATATAATGGGTAGTTTACATACAAAGGAGGACTACATTACATAGATACATTTTATAAGAGCATAGTTCCTATAGTAATACGTGAGTTTTTATTCAGCAATATCTTAAAATATTACTCTAGTAAATAGTGTGAAATGTTATGTGTGACAAATGACAAACTACAGATATCTTTTAATTGTGTTTTTTTCTGTCTGAACCAATGTAAGTTAATAAAACATTTAGGGATGTAATGGCTAAGTAGTGTTTGTGAGGGAATGAGTAGATTAGGCTTTGTAGATTTAGTAATACTCTATCTAGGTCCAGTAGCTTATACATTTTTTATATATACTAATGGTGATGGTATATACTTGCTTAAGATATTAATCAAGGTAAGCCTGAACTGTGTGAGGGGCCTATTAAGTTCCTGGTCTAGAGGTTTAGTGGGTAGGCACTGGAAGGGGACAGGAATTTCACAATGCTTTCACAAATTGTATACACTAAAAACTCAACTAAGTAGAGAATATCTTCCCAGATTTTTAGTAGATTTTCATAAAATTAAACTTTGGGAATGTGGGACATAGATTCATGGAATATTAAGGGAATTCAAAATTTGAAAAAGAGAAAATTATGTCTTCATACATTTCTACAAGCTAAGGCATCTTTCATATTACTCCAGGAAACACATATGACAAATGATCAATGGATAGAAATAAAAAAGAAAAAATGGATAACAGATATTATAGCCTCTGAAGGGAAGACTAATAGTGCGGGGGTGGTGATAATTATTAAAAACCAATATCAAGATAAAATTTTAGAATTTAAAATGGACAAGGAAGGAAGATGGTGCTATGTGATTCTCTCAACAACACTATATGAAAAACCCATTATTCTTCTCAATATATATGCACCCTGCAATAATCAACATTTGTTCTTTGCCACACTCTATCCTATATTAAACCAATATAATAACCATTATATAATCATGGGAGGGAACTGGAATGCATATCAAAATCCGGATTTGGATAAATCAAGCCAACATAGAACATATAATAGTCAAGTGGCACTAACATTAACTGAACTTAAACATGATTTCAACATATATGATCCTTTCAAATATTCTAATAAGGCCCCTAATTCGAACAATTTTACATTTTATTCAAGTTGTCATAAAATGTGGTCCAGAATTGACTTTTTTCTAATCTCTGAAACACTGATTAATCTTGACCCACAAGTAATTATACATGCTCGGTACCTATCAGACCACTCAAAAATTACATTAAGATTAACTAACAATTCTGGACATATCTTATCACAGAGGGGTTATAATTGGTCGTTAAATCCAAATCTATTAAACAAAAGAGAAATTATTCAGGAAATACAAGATATTCTCAAGTCTGTTAAAAAATAATCCCAGTGTCCAACAATATGAAACAAAAACGCCAAAGCAATTAGCGTAAACCACACCAGGAATCTGGAAACTGTGCTGGAAACAACGTTCATTTATTAGTTGAACACAAACAGAGGTTAAGCGCTTTCTTCAGAATACTACTGCCTTCATCAGAACAACAAGTACTAAAATTCATCAGCTTAAATACAAACACCCCACAAGAAAAACCCGCCTTTTTCATCAATTAATCAATTATACCATTGTGTTCAAAGTTTGTATGACATTACCTTATACAAACAAAGTTTTTGTAAAACATTTCTCATGCAATACATCAACTGTACATATTGCACAACTCATACATACAAATATCCACAATACAAAATAAAATATTGTATGAACTATTGTGTAAAAGTCTCAATAAAATGACCAAAATACAATAAATGCATAAAATCCCATATACTACAGTGTCTCTTGAAATAAATCTACCAACACTGTCTGCTGAGAAATTGTATTCGCCACCAAGCACGAATAAAAATTATTTGTGTATCTCCTAACTAATTTGTTACTGGTCCTTTTGTACTGACCCTATGGCAAATACAATTTCTCAGCAGACAGTGTTGGTAGATTTATTTCAAGAGACACTGTAGTATATGGAATTTTATGCATTTACAATAGTTCATACAATATTTTATTTTGTATTGTGGATATTTGTATGTATGAGTTGTGCAATATGTACAGTTTATGTATTGCATGAGAAATGTTTTACAAAAACTTTGTTTGTATAAGGTAATGTCATACAAACTTTGAATGAAAATGTTCTGATGAATTGTTTCATATTCTCAAGTCTGTGTTAGGTAAGATAGATGATCACCAACACACACCTGATATTGAATGGGCGACTGCTAAAGCACAAATAAGAGGTATTTTTCTTCAAAAAGCCTCCTATTATAAGAAAATTCAAATTAGGGAAGAACAAACCTTGGAATCTAAGATTAAAATACTAGACCAAGAACTAATACAGAATCATAATTCACAAACAGAAACAGAACTTTTAAGATGTCAGAAAGATCTATTTTTGATTCAAAACAAGAAATTATCATTCTATGAAACTAAAATATTGGCAACCTATGCTAATCATATACAAACTCCATCAAGGGCTTTATCAAGAATTATTAATCAATCTAAATCACCCTACCTAATTATGGAATTGTATTATGAAAATAAAACATATATGAAATCTAAGGATATTATTAACATTTTTGAATTAATATATGCCAAAATCTATGGAGAACACACTGAATTACCTACAAGTAAAAATTATACTGATTTCCTACAAAAGATTAACTTCCCAAAAATTGATGAGAAGCTACAGAGAGATTTAATACAGCCAATTTCTATGGAGGAAATAACATATACTAACCTCGAAAAAGGGCATAGCAAAATAAATTTAAAATGGGTGGCGAAAGCCAAACACATTCTGGCTAGGCTTATAAATGCCCTAGGGCAGATAGCCTAGTATGAACCTATGAACTTATGAACCTATGAACAATCAAAACTTTGAAATCACATAAAGCCCCGGGCCCAGATGGACTTATAGCAGAATTTTATAAAACTTTCGGTAATACGCGTGTTAAAATATTATTATATACCTTGAATTATATTATTAATAATAAAATTAATGATTTACATTTCAACACATCGAAAACAATTCTTATACCCAAAGAAAATTCAGATCTTCAAAACCTAGACAATTATAGACCTATATCACTCTTAAACATCGATAGAAAAATTTTGACTTCTATTTTAGCTACCAGATTGAAGAAAATAACGAGCTCAATTATTTCCAATGAGCAAACTGGGTTTTTAACCTCTAGGCAAGCTAGTGATAATACCTTAACACTTCATACTTTAATCTCTTATGCTAATCAAAAAAACTTAAATATGTATGCCCTTATTACAGATGCACAAAAGGCATTTGATAGAGTTAACATACAACTTTTATTTAATATTTTACCTTATTTTAAAATACCTCAAGAATTTATCCTAATATTACAAACATTATATGAGAACCCCTATACAACCTTATTTATAAATAAAATGTTTTCTAATAGAATTCAAATCAGGAATGGTACCCGTCAAGGATGTCCTTTATCCCCTATATTATTTAATTTATACTTAGAACCTTTATTTCTCCATATTAAACAAAATGTATATCACAATGTTCCAGTAATTTACGGTACCAAGATTTCTATGGCAGCTTTTGCTGATGACCTAAATATTTACTGTACAACACCTGTTTCTGATACCAAGAGATTATTATCTGCGGTTGAAGAATTTCAATTAATATCAAATTAAAAATAAACCTAGAGAAAACCAATATATTTCCCTTGAAAACTTTGAAACCCTTTTCACTTCTACTCCTGAATGGGCAAATAAAATCTGAAGAGAAGATTAAATATTTAGGTATCACCTTCTCCACAGACAACAAGGATTTCTATCTCAATAATGTTAAACTAAAATGGGATCAAATTTCATTAGACCTAAGGAGATGGATTAACCTGAAATTGCCTACATTAGCAAAGGTATCAATTATTAAAATGAATGTATTGCCCAGAATGTTATATATCTTTAGGTCCGTGTAAGTGTTAATTACCAATAAATTTTTCAAACAAATACACATCGAACTTGCTAAATTTATATGGGAACCAAAGAAAACTAGGATATCCTATGATAAGTTGGTAACCCCTTAAAATAAAGGTGGATTGGATTTACCTGATTTTGGAACCTACTATTTAATTATAAATGCTAATAGACTTCTAAGAATTGCTAACTATGACATACAAAGTACTACTTGGTCCCCAAATTGGATAAAACTGGGTTATAAACATGTGGAACATTTGAACATAAATCCCAAAGCTTTACCCTTTTTAAATAGAGATACTATTAAAGCATATGCCCTAATGGACCATGTAAAAACTTATATATTATTATTGCAAAATTTCTTTAGATCATTAAATCTATTTCAATATATGATGTTCCTACAACCTTTCCATAAAAGCCCTAACCTAAGAATTAATAATCAACTTATAAACTTAAAAAACTTCCCACTTATAATAAACCTAACTTTACAAGATATATACCCAGATCTGAATTATTCCGCACATGATCTAAGGCAAGAAATGGATCTTCCCAAAGCATATTTAGTTATATTGAGGCAGATTAAAGAATTAGCTAGTGGTTACTTTACAGACTTATCTGTTAACCAAGAGGAATTAACAAAATGCTCTTTGCTATGGCAAGCTCTATTACAAACGACCAAATATATAACGTCTACCTATAAATTGATAAAAGATATTAAATTCCATAATAACCTTCTCATATCGAAATATTGGAAAGAAAAATTACCTTTGGTTGAAGATAGTAAATTCATAAATGCAATTAAATTTACAGCAAAATCAATTTCCCTTCATAAGTTAACTATCACCCAACTTATGATATATAATAATGCATACTATACACGCCTTAGCTTGTATAAATTCAACTCCAAGAATTCTCCCAAATGCCCATATTGTAAGGACGAAGTTGCAGACCTCCTGCATATGTTTTGGAGCTGCAAATGTATATATAAACTTTGGAATTCCTTAAGACTACAATTGCAAAAGATGGGATATCAAAATTCAACGTTGTCTTGGGAGTTTACGATATTACACATTTCTCCAAACAATATACCTAGATCCCAGGTGATTGTACTTATGAATATTTTCCTATTAATGAAGCTCTATATAGCTACAAATTGGTTGAACCCAACACAAACGTCTTGGGAAAACTTCAAGATCTTAGCGATAAAACATATATTAGCTCACAAATATGTTATCAATAACCAAAGTAAACATTCAAATAACCTAAAGATCTGGGAACAAATTTTTAACATTATATTAGCGTAAGCTAGTGAAATCAGGATATCCCATTATTATTCTATTTTAGACCATAAAGTAAGCTTATAGAAGAACCTTAAAAATTGTATGGAAATATATTTAGACGGGAACTGTGTGGATATGTTACTCAAATGGTGAAAGCATTTATGTAAATATTGTATATTTTGTATTTCAATGTTGTTAGAAAGTGTGTAGAAATTATTTTTGTTTTTTTCTCTTTTTCTGTTTGTGTGTATGAAGAAGTTAAAAATAATAAAGATTTATTATTGAAAAGAATGGACAAAATCTAAGATGTTATTCCCCTTAGTAGATACTCTGACTAATTGTTCCAAGGCATTTGTATTGACAAAGTTGAAGAGTCTCTGTGCTTGTGGACTAGTGGTGGTGTATGTTTTCTTATCGCCTAGGAAAATGGTATTGAGGTTAATAATGAGGGATTCTACTTTCTGTACATAGGCGTTGTGAGTTTCTTGTGTCATAGAGGGAGTACTATAGCTAGCTAATATATATGGTATGGGACCTTTCTGATTGTTATTTGGACATGAAAAAGCTCTAGTGCATCATGCTGCTTTACCACCCTCGATGTGAGTCTTTATTTAATGAAGACTGAGATGCCTCTGCCGTTTTCCCTTCCTGTGCAGTAACTGGTCTAAACACGTGGAAGGTGTTATAGCTCTGCACAGCCAGAGTGCTCTCCACTGTTTTAAACTAGGTCTCAGTCATTACACAGACATCAACTTACTACAGGATCAGAAGGGCTTAAGGAAGTGGAATTTCATGTTTAGGGTCCTAGCATTGACCAGTAGCACTTTCATATTTTCATTTGCTTGTTATGTTAATAGGTTTATCAGGTTGGCATTGCCTAAAAACAGCACTGTGGTGGTGGACAATGTCTTTGTCAATAATGAAAACCCTAGAGGGAAGAGATGCAGGGTATCCCTGGTGAAAATGCTTGGTCTGTGGATCATATTCTCCAAAAACAAAACAGTGTTAAAAAACTTCTCTGTGTGGAAGATTTTCAATCCATATATATCTAGTTAATCACTGTATATTAATCAGATCAGATAATGGTTGTAGAAGTAGCGAATTATTGTACAGAATTATTAAGTATTTGAAAGTAATCCAAGCAGGGTAGGCAGTCTGTTTCCAGTTGAAAATCCTTTATTATGTACACAGACAAATTTTAATAGGGCATGATAAAGTTGTATTTATATACAGGGAGGTAGAGGCATTGTTATAAATCATCTTAATAGTGTTGATGATAGAATCGGGGAAATTAAAGTATTTCATGGTTAGGTAAAGGAAGTTTAGATCAACATTATCAAAAGCTTTGGTAGCATCTAGCATGAGTGCATAATGCGGGTGGTTATCACTTTTTAGAAGCAGCATTAATCTGTTTAAGGTAATGGTATTGTCACAATGCTGCCTCTGTTTCATAAATCCCAACTGTTCAGAAGAAATGACTGTAGCTATAACTTTCTGGATTCTATTAGCAAAAATGGTAGATAAGATTTTGATGTTAACGCTAATAAGGGCAATAGGCTTATAGCAGAGAGGTTTGGACTTGTCAGAGTTTGGTTTTGGGATGAATATTGTTTTAGAGTTATTCATATACTTATCAGTAATCCCTTTAGAGATGATATAATTATACATGGCAAGGAGAATTTTAGAGAGATGACGACTAAAAGTTTTATAAAATTCGCCTGTAAAACCATCAGGTCCTGGTGCCTTATTTGGTTTAAGTTTTTTAATAGCTAAAATTATTTCATTCAGTGTTATGGAGCTGTTTAGAAGGGTGTTTTGTGTGGAGGATAGTTTTTGAACAGATAGTTCATTTAGGAATTTTTTGTGCATTTCATTTGGGGTCTGGTTTTGGGGATTATAGAGTTTGTTGAAGATATTTACAAAAGCGTTAACAATATCTTCATTTCTGTATAAGTTTTTCCCTTTGTAATTTATTTCATTAATATAGTGTGGTCCCTCTTTGATGTTTATGAGTCTAGCTAGTGTTCTGGAGGGGGTTTGAGCCCATTCCAAATATCTGTGAAGGAGTTTGAGTTCTACTAAGGATTTTGTAAGTGAAAGGAATAGATTTTTTTTTTTGTATCTCATGTAGTTTCTTTTCCAGTTCAGGAGAAAAACCTTTTTGTAGTTGTGCATCAATCATCTTTTGCTCATTGTTGAGGTTATTGATGTACAATTTTTCTTTTTTTTATAATAAGATGATTTTTGTATGAGTATTCTTCTGATGACCACTTTGGCCGTAGCCCATTGGATATCTAAAGGGATGGCGGATAAACAAGATTCTGCATCGAATTGTTTTAGATAATCATTAATTTCCTGCAGAACATCTTCTTTTTTAAGAATGTTACTGTTTAGTGACCAAGTGGGACTACTACCATCACGGTTCAGTTGGTGAGTGGGATTAATACAAAATGATACATTTGAGTAGTCAGTTATAGATCTAGCCTCAAGGGCGAAGTTGGTAATTTTGTTTGAAAAGACATCAGAGATCAAAAAATAATCAATTCTGGACCAGACTTTGTGTGAAGCCGAATGAAACATGAACTTATTTAGCTCCCTGTCATGGTCAAATATTAAAAAAAGGTCAACTAAGTTGAAGCTATTTTTCAAATCATGAATAGATGCAGTTACTTGTGAGGGCTGTTTCCTGTTTTTATTTGAACTATCATTCAAGGGGTCCATGAGTGCATTCCAGTCACCAACAATAATAAAAAGATGATTAGGAAATTGAAGTAGTAAGTTATGTATTTCATAGATGAATAAGTTCTGGTTTGTACATTGGCTATATAGGTTTAAGAAAAGTAAAGGAGATTTTACCTGAGGGTATGAGCAGGAAAATAAACACCATCTACCATTCGGGTCAAATTTAGTATTTAGTACTTCACCAGGAAATTATTTTTTAATTATTATTACAGTGCCTTTTGATGCAAGACTATTCCCTGCTGATATCACCAGTTTAATCCAATTTATTTTTTTAATATTATCCCACTGAACATTTGTCATATGGGTCGCCTGTAGAAAGACAATGTTGAATTTATCCTGAAAAATCAGGTGCATAACTAGTTTCTTTTTACTGATTTCATGAAGGCCATTTATATTCCAGGAGTTCACACTAATCATCATACTTTAGATTCAAAATGTAGATATATGTTAGGATAAACTAAGAAAAAAGCCCTACTAGAGACAGTCCACTTAGTAAACACACTTTTTATATATAACAGAAAGTGCAATGTGGTAGTAAATCATATTTTGGCATCCATGCTCCTTACCATAGACCCCGTGCCTAACCACCAGTCTCCCTGAGGCATTTTTGAATAAGTTCAAAATAGATATAAGTGATCTGTTTTATTTCTTTATGAAAACTAATACAAGAACAGAGCAGGGAGACATAAAAACTAACATCAATAGTCCAAGCACCAACAAACGTTGGACAACTTCACCACCATGCCACTCCCAAAAGTGTTTAGGAATATGAAAAACATATGTGCATATAATGGACGGTTAAAGACAAGGTGGCGTTAGAATTAGGAGTTAAAGGAGATAACAAAACAATACCACCATAAGAACATAATACATACAGCATTATAAAATTATTGACTTCAAAGTTTTTCATGTAAATTGGCAAGTGAGGTTGGAGTAACATAGACAATAAAAGATACTGAGTAATTGAGACCAACTCAGTTTATATCCAGATATATTGATAACCCTTACAGCAGATATTGAGACAGGTTCTACTATAACTGGCATAGCAGTAGGTAACATAATAACCTAATGATATGTTTTTGTATCCTGTCTGGAAATGGGACATTCAACTTAGATAAGCTCTAAATGAGCATACTGCTATAAAGGGAAGTTAACGAAAGGGGTGATTATAACAGGGAAAATTACAGGTTAAATATATGCGTCAACAAACAGAATAGCTCTGAACAAGTGTAAATACATTTTTTACCTATCAAGATATCTAACTAGATTTATTAAATATGCATTACATGCTGAATTACATACCTAAAGGAATAGAAAAACAAAAACAAGAGCATTAATTGACTAGTGGTTACTTGGATTTTCACTGAATGCAGTTCACAGTAAACTACACAACTCACATATCATCACAGACCAGCTGAATTATACAACTATAAGAAAAAAGCAGTTTAGCAAACTGGCTAATTAAACCAAGCCCTAGCATACAGCATATCAAGCTCAATAGTTCTGCACATCAACCTTCATTGAGAGAGAAGAACAAAACATCCATACCCTGTACTTTCAGTATAGAGTTAAACTATATTAAATACATTATAGACATATGATTAGGTTGCTAAATTACTCTGACCAGAGTCCTTTATATTCCATTTAATTACCACCTTACTGATGTGTCCTGGAAATGTTGTTTTAGATCCATTTCTCCTTCCCTATGATCTAATTCAGGATTTTAGCATTCCCATTCTTTCATCTCGATCTCTTGACCTTGTGACATAATCGGCCGACGTTTCTGTTGCATTCTGGATTGTAGATTGCTGCAACAGCCCTGGAAGCTTAGGGACCCCTCATGAAGCTCTGATTAAGGCCTCAGCAGGCCACAGGAAGCATTGTGCACTGCTGCAAATGGGCCAACAAGTCGCTGAAGAGTTAAAACGGAAAGAAAATGCCAGGACATCCAGATGATGGTAAAAACAAGCTGGAAAGGTGTCAGGGTAAGGTAAAATCAGTTAGCAGTGTTATAAAGCCAGCAGAGATAGGTTTTTGTAGCTGTATCATCTTGGTTATACCATTTGTTAGCCTTAACAGTATTTCATAACTTTTAATCATATATTGTATTAACTTGGTTATATTATTTTATTAGCTTTAACAGTAGAGCTAGTTGAGACAGTAGTTCCTTGAAAGCTTGCATGAATACTTTTTTGCTTCTTCTGCAGAGTGTATTAGGAATTTCTGATCACCATAGCTGAAGGAGAGGATGGCTGGGTACTTCATCTTAAAGCGTAATTTTTTTTTGATTAACAAAGTACAAAAGGAGCTAGAGCTTGTCTTTGAGCCTTAATGGGCTGGGGTAAATCCTGTGCTATTGTAATCCTGTGACCTCTCCATGAAATGTTACTTTTCTTTTTTGCAGCCATGAGGAGTGTGGTAATATGTGCAGCATTTAGAAGCCTTGCATAAATCTGTCTAGGGACAGCATCATCTTGTGATCTTTGTAATGCTTTATGAGCTCTTTCAATAATGATTTATTTAGCAAAGATTTTATTTTCAGTAATGTGTTCAAAAATCTCAGTTAGTATGACTGGCAGTTGGACTTGGTCAAACTTTTCAAGAATGCCATGTATTAAAATGTTGTTTCTCTTACTGCATGCTTCTAAGTCTATTATTTTTTGCTGTAAGTCACTGATAATTTTGTCATTTGTATTTACCTTGGTTTGTAAATCTTGCATTTGCTTTGAATTCTCCTCAGTTTTATTGTCAATAAGATTAATTCTGGTTATAATTTGGTCCAGGTTAGATTCAAATGAATTTAATTTGTCTGAGAATAATTTGAAATCTTCATGCAAGGGTTGTAATGCTGATTTAAGGTCATCCAGTGAAAGAACAGTCTCACATTTATATTTAGTAGCGTCTTTGTTTGAATCCTGTGTTGATTTATTTATTCTCTGCCTCTTAACTGTTGCATGCTTTTCAGGTGACAATAGATAAGAGAGTTTGGTTTTAGAGGTTATAGCATCCATGGATTCTTGTTGGTTAGCCATCACTGAATAAATTATAGTGTAGGTTTAGATCACAAAGAAGTGACTTAAAGATTTCTCTTTTAACCTTTCTTGTTTAGAACTCAGAACTCAGTCCTTTAAAGAAGGGTATGCCACCATGCGGCTGCGGCCTTCAGCCAGTCACTAGAGGTAAGCACTTGTACAAAAAATGGTAATATTTTACTTTTTAAACCCAAATGTTGCTATAGGTATTTTCCATGAAGTGTAGTTTAGAAGAAGTACTCCTTTCCTGTTCGATTTGATGCCAGACGCGGGTTTTTTTGAGCAGATAGACTTAGTTGATACAGGAGCAGCAGAAAGTGTGTGTTCAGTGCTCGGCAGCCATCTTGGACTCCCTCAGCTCTGAAAACTTTTTTGGTAGAGTTTTACTTTTTATCTGAAGTGTTATGCATCAGAGTGAGTTTTGAAGACCCAAGAAATATAAATACAATTTTGCTACAGTTCTATTAACTTTAATTTATTAAATAATAGAAACTTTCCACAAGAAGTTACACAGCCATGAAAACGTTCATCTTTTCTACAAAAGATTAGGAATCTTGTTATGGAACTAACCATGCTTCTGGTTTGACTAGCTTTGACAAATATGTTATTTTTTTTTTTTTTTGTAATGTATCTGAGTTTTCACTTAATTGCTCATTCTGACCATATCATTACAATAAAGAAACTGTTGCAAACTAAATTTAAAATGAACAGCACTGTCATTAACAAAACATGCTTTAACTATTCAATTGTATTTTCTAGTGAGGTATTTCATAATATTCAGATTAGTTGCCATTTTTTCTACGGTCTGTTTAATTTAGATATGCCGCATGTTTCCTGCCCATATAAGTAGTTCTGAAACAATCTTACAAATTACATATGGATTCATGAATAACAAATGTACATTACACAATACCAACCATTGCATGATCAAGAGACAGTATTGTATGCAATATTGACACAGAGCAACAGATCTGGCATTATACTTTAGAAAATGACATGTTTAAAGTAGATAGTGCAAAGCTATTCATGTAACATGCATGTGCTAACAGTTGATGGTAAATGTATATAATGGAGTTCTGTGTATGCCTATAATCTCAGTATGAATTAGCAATGCTGGATTTAAAGCCTACCAGAAAAATACAAGCCCATGAACACTGCAGTTGCATCCAAGTGGTAGGCACTAGGCACTTTACATTGTAGAGAGATCTGCCTCTCCCAGTTGTTAAAGACTTCTACAGTAAAGTACTGAGAGCAGCACACCTATAACATGAATTGTGTGTAACTGTAATCCCCTGCATGCTGTTCACAGGTGTATGAATATGCATAAGACTGTCGTGAAGGTAAAATAAAAAATATCACCTCATTTATAAGAACTACAACATCTGGCTGGTAATGTAATTCAAAGCAGATGCACAACAGCAAAGCTTAATGCAGTTGTGATGGCACTCAGTGTTTGCAAAATACAATGCACACTGCAGCATCACCTATCTACATGACACACAGTCCATGTAATGTGTAATTAGTAGTGACTAGCTGTTACCAACCGCATGTTGCAATGTGCAAGACTGCAGACTTGCCATTTATGTTGTGAGGTATTGTGCATTTTAGTTTCTGTTAAGTAAACTAAGTATGGACATTGCAGTATAACCCTGGGTGAAGGTATTCTACATCTAAAATAAATCAATGCAATGAATTCTGTATAATAATATCATATACATCTTAAGATATGGTCTACCAATGGCATATAAATATATACAGTGGGAAACATAAGCTTGGATATAATAATCTATCAAGTGCCATAAACTGAGGAGTTTCTGTCATCTGGAATAAAGTGTATTACATGCCCATAAAAAAAGCACACAGCAACTCTATTTATCAAGGGGATATAGTAATAATTAAAAAAAATAAATATAAAACTCTACAAAAATACTAAGTGTAGCTATAAGCAGAGTTCCTTATCCCATGCTCACAAAACTTTTCAGTTTATATGTTTAATTTTATACTGCATTGCCCTCCTTAGGTAGTCTCTTCTGTGATTAAGGCACAGTAAGTAACAGTTACAGGAAAAATCACTGTTACTAAGGGATGGCAGTTAGTGCAGAAGAGTAAAGCTCTGAGGATTTAACAAGAGCTGCAGCCTGATTTCAGGATACAGGGCTTGATTTTTTACATCTTCACTTGCCTGTTTTGTGATTCTGAGCAAGTTCCTTAACAAGACAGTGCTCACAAGTTAACTCTGAAAAGGGACAATTGTGTCATTTGCTTAAAGAGTAATTGTGAAGAAATCACTTAAGTGCTCCTGTGTTGCCTCTGAAAAGGGATAGGTGTGCCCAGTGGACTGACCCAGCTAACAAATAGATAACTGAATGGTATACGTCTGTTCTACACATTTTGCTGAAAACTCTTCATCCCTGTAATTTCATAAAGTGGCATAGCAGGCATTTGACTATGAGTCAGGAAGTGCTATCCTGAAAAGATGCATGCAGTTAATGCAACGCATTTCAGTCATGTTTGATTAGATCATACAAAAATGCCAAAAAGGCAATAGCCTTCATCTAGAATCAGTGCTGTGCATTTTAGTGTTTATATATTATGGTAATTTATGAGATAACAGACATGACCTGGTGTCAAAGCTGTATGACAGATCTGGACATATCTGTTAACATGTATGTATTAGTTTTCTATCTTATAGCAGGGTAGATGGACCGATCCTAAGGCCCTTTTCAGCCTCAACCTGAGCACAATGGCAACAGTGAGTACAATGATCAACAAAAATGGAAATCAATTCACCATACAGTTAAGACAAATAAAACATCAGTTAGTTTACAAGGCAGATATGACAATATAAACAGGAAAAAATTATGAATAGTTCAGCTAAGCAAAATTATAAACAAAGTATTGTCACTAGTCACTTGCTTGGTAGTTAAAAAGTATCCATTGTCCCTAAAACCTCTACATTCAACTTCATTGAAGAGATACTCTGAGAGTGTGTGTTTGAACCCAGGCAGAGCATCTTTGCCTCTGACATCTTCTGAGAGCCGATTTTGGAGAGATGGGTCATCTACAATGAAAGGTCTTTCTCCAATTAGAGTCCTAAAATGAGAGTGGTTGAGCAGAATATGATGGTCTGCATATGGGCAACATTGCAGTAACTCTTAAGTCATCGCATATACTCATATAAGGAAATGTGCATA
The DNA here is from genome assembly GCF_019279795.1 of Protopterus annectens. Lineage (NCBI taxonomy): Eukaryota > Metazoa > Chordata > Ceratodontiformes > Protopteridae > Protopterus > Protopterus annectens. Next base: position 1,055,017,881 of record NC_056730.1, read on the forward strand.
GGTAGCCAGCCTTTGCTTATGATACATATAACACAGGATCTACACACCTACAGAGGATGAATAAGTACATGTCCATCTGTGGTTACGGGGCTTGAACAGCACCTTCAATGTAGCATAAAATGTAAGTGTCCCTGAAAAGCACCATCTCATGCTCTCTCATAGTGAGAAGGCATTCTGAGTCTCACTTTTGTTTGTCCAACCATTTGCACTAACATTATTCTCCAATATATTGCACACTTGCGTTCTCTGTATGTGATATCTCCAGAAGCAAACATATTTTCTCTCTTTCCCTGCATGATAATTCAGCACCAAAGACATTGCCTTCATTAGGCATCCCCCTTAAAACTGTCCTTTTTTCCCTTTCCGATGCTCGAGGTGCAGAGATTTTTGGCAGGCATGATTTATGATAATTTTTTTTGGACCTTCCTATATAGAAAATCTGACTTCCTATTGAAATGTCAGCAATTGAAATGCTTATTGCCAACAAGTCAAAAAAAAAAGGCAGACCAAAAACCAGGATAAGAGCGAATTTTACAAAACTTTCTTCTCTTTAAAACTTCTTTATGCAGGGAGGGATAAGCAACCCTGCACCCCACCCCACCCCCGCTGAACTTGAGATCACCATGCCTCAGAGAAAGGGAATAATGGCATCTCTGACAATATATTTATGTTCGATCTTTTGGCCATTCAGCCTCCATATTTTGGGACTCAGTCTAGCAGGTCCCAACATTTCAAATGGTTACTGAAAATCCACAATGAAAACCTGTGGAACCAGAACCACTTTTGTCAATGTGCTTATTAACACTGATGATTACAACAACTGACAATCACACATTTTGCTCAGATTTCTAAACACATTCTGCAGTCTGTTACTTGTCCATGCTGCACAAATTTCTTTATTTATATGCCTGGGGAATTCATGCTGAAGATGTCGGTCATTACGACAGTGCTAAAAACATATTCTATACCTCACACACAGCTACTTTTGGTGAAGCTACATATGGTTTTGTATTGCTGTGGTTTATTTTGTGGAAAGTTGTTCAATCACTATGAATGCTAGTGATGTAATGTGCTGTAATAACAACTTTGAGAAAGCATAGAATAGTGTATTTATGTCCAGTGGGTAAATCACTACATTTCAGCTGCACATTACAAGCTAGACACATTTGTGATAAAACTGGATCATGGTATTGTGAGTCTGTATATTTCTAGGACAAGTCCATATCTCTCACCAATGTGTACCTTTCTGCCAAGTAAAATATGCATAACATATATGCAGAGTTGTAGTGTA